>NW_015506680.1:16392-37195 GCF_001515645.1 Sinocyclocheilus grahami
AAACTGCTTACTAATGACTATTAATGTTGGGACAATGCTTTAGAAAGGATTAACTGACTATTTACTAATGCTTACCTAATGATTCATAGCGTGCAGTTATTATAAAGTGTTACCAAATTATGTTGTCAGTGCCCTACAAATTAAGTGGTTGTAGGATTTTTTTTTGTCCCTAAAACTGAAAAAAAGGATAAGGCCTAAGAGATTTCTTAAGCTGTAATGGGAAACAAAAACAACAACAAAAAATGACTGTATTTTTTTTCTGGTGATTAAAGAGATGTTTAAAAGTCTCTCCCTCTCTCTCTCTCTCTCTCTCTCTCTCTCTCTCTCACCCCACTCTTTTATCTGCTAACATTAGATAATGCACTGTGAATTAACATGAACATTTTGATTAACTAACATCAACAAACATTAATAAATGCTGTGAAAATATATTGTTCATTGTTAGTTCATGTTAGTAAATGCATTTACTAATGTTAACAAATGAGACCTTATTTTAAAGTGTTACCAAAACCTTTAATGATTTATAAGCATTATTTTTACTATTTTATTTATCTATAATATTTGTGAAATATTTTTGCCTTCATTACAGCTTAGTCTTCATTTGCGTGCTGAACTGTTGGGAAAAAAAACAACAACAAAAAATTACTGATTATTTTTTTCCCTAGTGATTAAAGATATGTTTAAAAGTTTCTCTCTCTCTCTCTCTCTCACCCTCCCCTTCTCTCACTCCCACTCTCAACACACACACACACTCACCCAGCCCCCCACCTCCTCCCTTCCTCACACAGGCAGTGGCAGAGTGAGAGCAGATGTCTTATAGTTTTTAAATTTTCTTTTATCCATAGAGTGTTGAAAAGTCTTGAAACTGTGACTATTTCCTCAGAATGACTTGCTCTATGTATGTAAAAAGTTTTGAACTGTTTGGAAGCTGCATTTTAATAATACAACACAATTACTCTGTCATTTTTTCCTGTTATTTTAACAAATCACCATGGCAAAACCGTTCAGCCTATCCAAAATCCATCCGCAATATAAGTTCCTCAATGTTTTGGCATCATGTAGACAAAGTTTGGTGTGTATAGAGTAATTTTCCTCTGAGGAGTATTCATTAATTCACAGCTATATTTTTCCAAAAATCCATATTCAAATGTAGCCGAATTCCTGTTGGTCGTAGCCAATGACTGTAAATTAGAAAGTTGTCCGGCTTGAGGAGATCAATATATGTACCAAGTTTGGTGACTGTAGTTAAAACTAACCCCCTAAGTTTTGTCAAAAGGTGGCACTATAGAGTGCCTCTAACACGCCCTTTTATTAACTTTTTCCAGTGTCTATCTATCATTATTACTGATATGTGTTGAGTTTCAAGAAATTCTAAGCACGTTATCTGCTTCAAAATCACCAGAAGAGAATATTCAAGTTTGACACATTGCCATGGCAACAATATTTCAGATATCAATATCCCCTCACCAGTTTTACATCGGCCGTGTTTTTACATTATTCTGAAGAAGTTTGAAGCAAATCGGGTAAAAATAAGATGAATTAAAAGCATTTTGAAAATGACACTTCCTGCCGTCAGTTGGTGGCGCTATAACTTTGACTCCCAATAGTCACATGTATGCGATCAGCATCATACAATGAAAAAAACCCTGAAGTTCGATCAAAATCATACAATATGTGCAACAGTTATTAGACACATCCTGTTTCCTATTTCTCGCCATAATTTCGTCGCCTCGCTACGGCCAAACCGTTCGAGATATCAAAAATCCCTTGGCAATTTTGCGTCCCCAGTGTCCTGAGATCATGTTCACCGAGTTTGGTGGCAATCTGTTGGAAATCCTCAGATGAGTATATCAAATTCCAGAGCATGCGCTTTTTAAATAGCCAACTTCCTGTTGGGCGGAGGCTGTGACATGCAGTGTGAAAGTTGTTCGGCTCAATGAGTTCTATATGTGTACTGAGTTTCATATGAATACGTGCAAGTATGTGTGAGCTATACATCAAGTTTTCTGACTGTGTTCCAGGGGGCGCCGTAGAGCCCCTCTATCACGCCCAGGTCCCAGCCTCTTGCGGCGTCCTAATGGCCGCAGGTTCCAACGCGTGTGCAAATTTTCAAGAGTTTTTGAGTATGTTAAGGCCCCCCAATAGCCCCGGAAGGTTAAAAAAAAATCCTTAGGGGATCAATAGGGCCCTGCGCCTTTCTGGCTTGGGCCCTAAAAATGAAAGAATCCGGTAGTCAAATCAAGATTGTTAGGTGTTTGGACCCAAGGATGATTTTACTTGTGCACACATCATCATTAAATGTTCTCCTTTAGGAGCTTAATCCAGATGCTTCTAATTTGGGATTCTTGAGAATATTAAATTCACACACAGCCTAATTCTACAACAAACTGGGTTGAATCTTTGCAATCTAGCTTTTTGCTGTGTTGTTTCTACTCTATAAAAAAACATAAGGATTTGTTTAGGGAACACAGGACTGTCCAAATACCTCTGTTATTTTAACTATTGTAAACACATCTTGTTAGGTTTTGTTATATGGATGTATGCATTTTAAGTAGGAACTAGTGTCATGGTACCAACATTTCTGTATTCGTTACCAATACCAGTGAAAACCCAGGGTTCTCTGTACCAATTTCGGTACCAAAGCAAAAGACAAAAACATGCTAATTAAAAAACACATTATTTTTTATTAATAAAGTAAAAAAAAAAAATGTACAAAAATCAATGCCATTCTTTATACTTATTTAAAATTGTGTTTTCCGCAAATAATAAAAGTATGAAAAAAAGTAAACAAGTTTCACCCGGAAGTTTTTGTCATATTTCTGCTGCCGACGAAAAACAACTAAACTGTTCTGTTTTAGGGTTTGCTGGTTTGTTTCATGATCTTCCTTAGCCTGCAGCTGTAAAAGGAAAATATAATATATGGGCTGAGTCTGACCAAATGCAACATTAGATCATTGACAAAAGCTAAAATATAACTTTTCAGTAAATAACAAACCTCAGCTTTTATAATAAATTTAGATAAGATTATATATATTTTAAGTCAAGTGTATATCAAATAGATGGAAACTGTAGAATTAAAACACTTTACAATAAGATTTATTTTGTTAGATAACATGACCTATCAATAGACAATAGTTATAGCAATTATTCTTCCTAGGGTTAATTTCAAAATGTACTAATACATAAAATCAAAAGTTAAATCTGTTAAAGTGCCCCTCTTATGGATTTTTGAAAATTACAGCTCTAAGTGAATTAAAACATCCTGCAAAGTTTTAAATCTAAAAGTGCGCCATGTATAAAGTTATTGGGCCTCATTTACGAAACGAATGTACAACAGAAAATTGGGCGTACGGTCGTTTTCAATGCAAAACTTGGAATTTATCAATATGGACGTGAGCGGTGGCTACGATCAAATCTCACTTCTGGTCTCAGCTCGTGTACGCAAGTTTTGGAGTTACCTGAACTTGTGTGCAGCATAGTAAATATGGTGGACATATACAGTGGGTACGGAAAGTATTCAGACCCCCTTAAATTTTTCACTCTTTGTTATATTGCAGCCATTTGCTAAAATCATTTAAGTAAATTTTTTTTCCTCATTAATGTACACACAGCACCCCATATTGACAGAAAAACACAGAATTGTTGACATTTTTGCAGATTTATTAAAAAAGAAAAACTGAAATATCACATGGTCCTAAGTATTCAGAATCTAATCACTGCTCTTGATTGATGAACTTATCATCAGTCAGTTGCTTTTAAAAAAGTATAATTGATGTGTATATAGTGTATATGTTTTATTTGAATATTTGTTCATTCAATTTCTTGAATGTTACTGCTAAATACTGTACCTGAAAAATTAAGCACTGTTTGTTTTATTTGTATATTATGTGTATTTGTAATGTAAATCTTTGTTTTTATTTTCTAATAACAAAGATAAAATAATGACAACGATTTTTATCTTTGCTCACTTTGGCCTAAATGTCTGCCATTTATTTTTTATTTTATATTTTAAGGTGTAAGAGGTGTTATGTTTCTGCACTCTTCAATTTTTTAGCAAATTAAGAAAACTTTGTCTAAAAACTATTTTTGTGATGGTTTGTATTTTTTGTGCTCCGTATGGAACATCAGTGCCTGTTTAAGTGATGAACTCCATTACTTGTGTTTGTTTATAGACATGATAACAGATGTTTTATACTTGTGCTACAACTTTTTGGTCTGTGCTACAAAACTTTCAACCTCTGTAGCACCAGTGCTATGTGAAAAAAAAGTTAACGTACAGCCCTCTAGAATGACAGCATTTTGTTCATTTTTATTTTCCTGACCGTCAAACGAAGCTCATTAGTCGATCGTTAACCAGTAAGATTAGAATGTATTTTTTTTTTGTTTTGTACAGGGCTTTAGCTTTATATGCGCAAATGGCAGCATAAACAAGACCATGAGGATTCAATCGTCGCATCATGCACCTGCAGTGCTTTTGTGAAAGGAGTAAAACAGAAATTAAGTCTATAAAAGGAATAAAATAATTAGGATCACACAAAATATATAAAAGGCTATAATATAATTAACAGATTAACAAAAGGAAAAAAAACCCCACTGTGCAACAAGAATAGGCTACGCTCGTTTTTGTGACACTCTTAATGCATTTTATTTCTTTATATCTTTGTTTGATTTAATCCATCTGATCGCACAGGCGCCTCACGCACACACAAACAACATTAGTTCTACCATTGCCTGACATTTCAGCCATTCATCATCAAACTAAAATGCAGTCAACCAAACATAAAAGTTACACCGTTTCGTTCGCTGTAAAGTGTGAAGGATCTTACACTGATATTAAAACATGACTGAAGTATAAAGCTGTGTTTAGGCTACATAATGAATAATAGTTATGCAAACAAATGTTACAAATGTGTCAAAAATGGAAATTTGGTTTCTTGTGGTATATGAGAGACTCGTGAGCCCAATGCCGTTTCAGTTTTGCTTGACATTTGTATGCTGTTTATAATGAATACCACTATAGCCTAATTTGTTTTATTTTATAGTTTAAAATATAATTTTATAACTACTTATTTTTCATTCTTGTTCTGTTCTGAATATCGTTAAATTTAAAATATTTGTTGTAGAGGGGAACTAAATAGGCTGTTTATATTTACCAGTATTTTAATATACATATAAATGACATTATTAATGTAGCCTAATTGTTTGCAATTACAAGGTTAACGGGTGTTTTTGGAGTAAGATCAATTTCTCTTTCACGAGATTACTTCCTCTTTTTGGCCGGGTTTCGTAAACTCTAGGGGCGAGGCTATAGGCTTAGATCTATGCCACAATTCTGCATGCAAATGATCATATTTTGAGCACACAAAAGTGCATTTTGCACACGCGTGATCTGAGTTTTGTGGAGAAAAAAGTATTTCCAGCACGAAAATCAATTTTGCATTTAAAATACATTTTTTGGATGTGTGCAGATCTTCTCTTTTGCGTGTGCAGCATTTCACTAGCTTGCTCCCTTGATGCCCGCCCTCAGTGCTCAACACAACCAGCCAATCAGATACAAGGCTGCTAAATTCTGATTGGCTGCCTTGACAACCAATCACAACATGCAAGCATTATCTCGACAGCAGAAGAGGAAAAATACAGTGCATGCATAATTATTATGCAAGTTGATATTCTGATTATATTTTTTTCCAAGCACATTTTACCAATTCCAAACAACAAAACAGCACTGAGGGCGGGCATCAGGTGAGCAAGCTAGTGAAACGTTGCACGCGCAAAAGAGAAGGTCTGCACAAATCCAAAAACTTTTTAAATGCAAAATAGATTTTTGTGCGCTCAAAATACTTTCTTCTTTGCGAGACAAACATTTTCTCCACAAAACTCAAAATATGATATTTCACGAGCAGAATTGTTGCAGAGATGTAATCCCATACGAGGCTTCTAAACCAAGGTGTTTTTAGGGGCGTGATATTCCAATGACGATTGTTTTCTGCCACCACGTTTATCAACGTGCGAACATTTGTAGACCCAGAACAACTTGAACCTCCCCTCCCTCAAACACTGTAGCGGATTCCTGTGGAGAAGATGCTGTGCTCTGCACTAAGAGTAAATCCATTAGGGTATGTCGAAAAACTCACAACTCATTTTCTCCTCCAACTTCAAAATTATCCTACATCGCTGCAGAAGCACCGACCTAGTGTTTACAAAGTGAACATGCAAGGAGGGTCAAACACCCTTTTTAAAAAAAAAAAATACAAATAAAAAAATAAAAAAAGGTAATATAGCTGCAAGCAGCCATGACCGGGGTTCAAGCACATAAAGGCATTTAAGGTGGTCTATTCCCCCCAAAAGCCGTAAACCTAGGGGAAACACTGCACAGACATAAATTCACACACATTTTGTTGCAGATATAGATATTTGACATAAGTGATAGGTGACACAATACTTATTGCAAGTCGTCTCTTTTTAGGAGTTTATATGTCATTTTCAGGTTTCACTGTAATCATTAATCTGGCATAATTGTAAAAACTAATGTCTGTATGAACAAAATGGTTAAATGTGATTTTAAATGTTATAACAGTGATTTTATACTGTCTAAGTATAAATCAATCAAACCTATGAACAGTACTGTTTAAGTGCACTTTAATGCCAATGTGTTTAATTCCATTAGTGGTCTTCCACTTCCATCTAGTGGTTATAAATGCAATTTCTCATACAACACAGTGTTTAACCTTTATAACTATTATAATGTTATTTTTTGCACAATCTCTCTTAAATTTTGCATGCTTGTTTAAAATTAAATTATGCATAATTTTACACAGTTTTGAGAGACATTGTGGGCTTTCTTTTAGGATTTTAGGCCTTTGAGTACACAATATAAAGAACATATTAAAAAATTACCGGTTTATAGTTGTCCAAATGCAAATGTTCAACATTGTTTTGATAATTATTGACCTAGAGAGTCAAGAGAATATTACTGCACTGATTAGATTGATTTTGAGTTAAAAACTGAGTAGTTCACAAAAGTAGTTTTTTAAAAATAATGTCAAATACTTGAAGAACAATTTGATTGACAGCATTGGTCCCAGAGGTAAAGTTATTCAGAATGAGAAGATCTATCACATGATATGAAGATACAGTGTATAAGTGAATATATGAACATTTTATTGCAATTTGAGGTCATTTACTACATAAATACTGTTTCTTCAGGCTGTTTGAACTGTTATAGCGCCACCTATGGTCAGATGTGTATGAAACTTTGCATGCTTGTTAAGTGTCTTCTGTCACATGTTGTCACTAAGTTTCGTAAAGTTTTGAGTTTTTGTTTAGGTTTTATAGACTTTTGGGTATATTTGGCCACGCCCCTTTTAAAATGACCCCATTATAGCTAACCAAAGGACAACATTTTTTTTAATAATTATTGATCTAGAGAGTTCAGAGAATATTACTGCAGTGGTTTGATCGAGATTGAGCGAAAAACCTAGGACTAGTTCGCAAAAGTAGGTTTTGAACATATTTGTGAATAATTAATGAATGATTTGACTGACAGCAATGGTTCTTGAGGCAAAGTTGTGCATTATGAGGAGGTCGATCGAATGATATGCATATTGTGTGGATTTGTGAAACACCACATGATTACTGAGCCAAAAAAGCTTGTTATCGCCAACTAGTGGCCGTTTTCTTTCAAAATTCTTACAGACCTTTAGGGCCATGAGTTGAACATGCCCACCGAGTTTTGTTCTGATCGACTTCCGTTAACCTTGTCCAATAGGTGCCTAAATTCTTTGGCCAATGGCGGCCATGTTTTTTGAGATACGCGAATGTCCTCATAGACACTTGTGCCCCTTTGGATGAAGACATTGCATACCAATTTTCAAATCGATCGGACCAACGGTTGCATAGTTAGTCATTTTTAGGTTTTTATCGTCTTATAGCGACACCAAGTGGCAGAACCGCGAATTTTTTTTATTTGACCAAAGATTGAGCTTGCACACATGTGGACTAAATTTGGTGAAGATATCTCAGTCCGTTCAGGAGTTATAGCCATTTTTGTAAAAATGGCCCCATCCCTAACAGACGTTTTTGCGTCCCTAAGCGACGGTGAGTTTAAATTTATTTTTTTTTAAATAATTTTTTATATTTACTGTCCAAAGAACATTTCTGCACTGGTTTGGTTCTGGTCGGGTGAAAAACCTAGGACTAGTTAGTAACTAGACTGAAAGTAGGTTTCTGACAAAATAAAAAATGGCGGAACATTTTTATAGACGGAAATGAAATCAAATAACCATTTTGTTATGATTGAGCCAAGGAATCCAATGATATAAGACATTTGAGTCTATGACAAACGGTGTAGGAGTTATGAGGGCTTAATAAAAATCGTAAAAATTACAATAGGGTTTCAGCACTACGTGCTTGAACCCCTAAAAACAACGATGTAGGATGAGAAAAGTGTTGGGAGTTTTACCCTGGCTGTGTTCCAGTCCGTTTTTTTATGCCCTTCATTCGCAAACTTCCCTCCGTCTCGTTCACTCTGATGTATGTCATTGATTATGTTGCATGAGTGCCAACTACTGGCGGAACCCTTGGAATGGGCTGAATTGGAATGTTCTAAGCCCTTAATCACTTAGAATCTCCTATGGAGTTGGTTTACAAATTTGTAAGGGGAAAACCCTTACGAATTTGTTTGGTGCAGCATTCTATATGTATAAAGATATGCTTGGGCTGTAATAAATGTAAAAAAAAAAAAATAAAATTATATTATAGAGTTGTTTGTGATGGGGATAAATTAAACACGGTCTGCGATGATGTCATAGTTTGCTTGTAGCTTGTAGGTCTCCGTCTGACCGGCTTACATCAATATTAGTGGTCGACCGATATATCGCCAAGGCCGATATATCGGCCAATATTTGGCATTTTTCAAATATCGGCATCGGCCGATAAGTTTTTCTGTTTGGCCGATGTGTTCGAGGTGGGACTTTTATTTTGACAGCGCGGCAGACTTTTATTTTGACGGCGCTGAGAACGGCAGTGCCTGAGAGCACACACCGCTCACATTCTCCCTCTTTTTCGCTGTCATCGTTCAGTTCTGTGTAATATAGATAGAAGTCTATCTAATAATCAGATAGAACAAAGGAATTAAAATGTAGGCTATACAAAAAAGTATTATAATGATTGCTTTAATATTATTAGTAATAGAAAGGCAAACATTATAATACTTTCTCATTTGCCATCAGCATTCAGCAAATACGCATTTATATCATTTAAACAAATCTTTGAATGACTAATGAACATTTAATTTCACAAACCTTGCAAACTTAGTCTGATCCAGTTGTGAGATCTTGTGAAGTGTGCATGTGTATCCTGCATGATCGTGTGTTTTCTGTGTGACGGTCGGTCCATGCAAATTGAATGCTGACAGGAGGACAGTTCAGCTTCACTGGAGACGCGCGATCGACAAACTTTAAACTAAGTTAGTGATTTCAAATTATGCTGCACTTTATGCATTTGCCCACGGTCATATTCATGTCATTTTCATTGCATGCTGTATGTAAAATGAGTGTTACCTTGGCTTTATTTGAAAAAAAGATTCCCAATGCACACAAACATTCCAGAATACTGAGTGCCTTGTTGGTTAGTGTTTACTTCCTTTTTAATTAGATTTTTATTAAATATTTATAAATATAAATTTATAAACGGACCATCGGCCTCCCTGCTTTCCAAAATATCGGCATCGGCTGTCAAAAAACCCATATCGGTCGACCACTAGATATAAGTGTTGATGAGCTGACAAATAGTTCCTCTTGTTCAGCAATCTTAAATGTTTTCTTAAATGTTTCATTTAAATCTTAAATGGCTCCTCTCAAATCCAAAAATACTAAACCAAAAAATCAGCCATGGTTTAATAACAACATTAAAGCTTTAAGGAAGGAATGCAGAAGGGCAGAAAGAAGATGGGAAAAGGATACATTACAAATTTCATATAAACTCTTGCAGAGCAGCTTGTCAAAATTTCAGGAAGCCATCTCTTTGGAACTGGCAAAGTACCTTTTCAATATAATTAAACAAAATTCTCATTGTCCAAAGATTTTGTTTTCTACGCTAAATTCTGTGTTAAACCCATCTAGACCAACTGGCCCAGATCCTAGCTTGGAGTTACGTGAGAAGTTTTGTAACTTCATTAAAAAGATTGCTTCTATCAGGGTGCAGATTTCTTGTAATTTATCCCAGAATGAAAATACTAGCTCCTCTGTGTTTTCAAACTTTCAAGCTATCTCACTTTCTGAGTTGTCAGACATTATTTTAAATATGAAATCAACTACTTGTTTCTGTGATGTTGTTCCTACAAAGCTGCAGAAGGATGTTCTGCCTAGCTTACTTTCTATTATTAATGGTTCTGTACAGACAGGCATTGTCCCTTCCTGCCTTAAACATGCTGTGGTCCAGCCTTTACTCAAAAAAACAAATCTTGATCCCACTGAATTAATAAATTATAGGCCTATTTTAAAACTGCTGTTTCTGCACAAAGTTTTGGAAAAGGTTGTATTCAACCAGATTTCCCTCTACCTAATTTCTAATGATATTCTGGATCCTTTTCAGTCTGGCTTTAGAGCAAAACATATTACTGAGTCAGCTCTTTTAAGAGTAGTAAATTATCTCTTGTTATCTGCAGACACTGGTAACTATTCTCTTAATACTGGACCTGAGCATGGTTTTCGATACAGTAGATCACCGCATCCTGTTAAAAATATTAAATCTTGAGGTTGGCATTTGTGGTACTGCATTAGACTGGTTTGCATCGTATTTTACAAATAGGAGCTTTTCGGTGGAAATTGGTGAATTTTCATCAAGCTCTGTTCCCATCACTTGTGGGGTACCCCAGGGCTCTATTTGGGGTCCAATTGTATTCTCCCTGTATTTGCTCCCTCTTCGTTTTTTATTTGAGTCTCATAAAGTTTTATACCACATTTACGCAGATGACACACAGCTTTATTTTCCTCTAAAAGCAGGTTCTGATTCAGTGTCCTCTTTGTTGGCTTGTTAAGAGGACATCAAGAGTTGGATGGAAAATAATTTCCTACAGTTGAATCAAAAAAAGACTGAAGTTATATTGTTTGGCCCTTCTCACCTTTTACATAATTTAAGACCTACTCTGGGCCCTTTTGAAGAAAACATCCGTGAAAAGGTAAAAAATCTAGTTATTTTTGATCCTGAATTGAAATTTGACAAACAAATTAATTCTGTAGTCAGAGCCAGCTTTTTGCAGCTTAAGGGGCTTCGCAAGCTGAAAAGTTTTCTCAGTTTTAAAGATTTAGAGGTTGTTATTCATGCATTCATTTCAACCAGGCTGGATTACTGTAAAGCTCTTTACGCTGGAGTTAACCAGTCTTCACTATCACGTTTACAATTGGTACAGAATGCTGCTGCTCACTTTTGACAGGGACAAAAAAGAGGAAGCATATTACCCGTGTTAGTTTCACTTAACTGGTTACCTGTTAAATTGTCAACCTGCAAAAAAAGTAGATTTTAAGGTTTTAGTTTTTGTATTTAGAGCACTTCATGGTCTTGCTCCAATTTACATTTCAGATCTTCTCCATTTCTATTCTCCTGTGAGAACGCTTAGATTGTCTTCTCAGAAGTTATTGATTGTCCCAAAATCTTGTTAAAAAATCTACAGGGAACAGGGATTTTTCAGTTCTTCGTCCTACGCTCTGGAACACTTTGCCTTTATCCATCAGATCATCCCCTACGTTATCTTCTTTTAAATCATCTCTTAAAACATATATTTTTTTCTCAGGCTTCTGCTTAACTTGAAAATACTTTTTTGTTTTGTTTCTGTTTGTTTCTTTGTTTGGTGATGTTTGCATTACTTATTGTATTATTTGATGATTTAAAATTTTATATTGTCTTATTGCTTTTGTTAGTTGATATTTCTGATGTTTTGGTTGTGCAGCACCTTGGTCAGCACTTGTTGCTTTTAAGGTTCTATATAAATAAACTTGACCCTGACCTATTTACATTTTACTGCTTGTTGCTTTGTTGGGCATAAATGCAGGTAATCCATGATAATTCCTAAGCACGCAAACTAAAAGTCAGTTATAACTAAATGCACTGGGTGGCACTGTGGGGCATGTTAACAAGTTGATTGTATTTGATCACAGAGTGCCACTGTCTGTCTGCCTTGCAAAGTTTGGAATTACTTTGATCAAACTGATCTTACTAAATGATCTTGCAAAATGGAATTACTTTTGGTCAAATGATATTACCATCATAATATGACCACTACAATGAAAAATCACATAAAAAAATCCAAACACCAGTCAACTGAGAAAAGACAGCAGTCCATCACTGCATTAATTTTTTTTGTCAAATATTGTATTTATTTATTTATTTATTATTATTGTTTTTAATGCTTTATTGGCAACAATAGCATGTACAATGCCATATCCCACTGTATAACAAAGAGCATTTCACATGCATCAACAATAAGGAACAAGGAAACAGAAAAGAAAAGTAAAAAAAGAAAAAGGAGAGAGGGTACATAGGCATAAGTTGACAGACAAATATCTATTATAGATATATTTACACTTCCATAGGATATTACGATGCAGTGTTTCCCCTGCCATTATATTAGGGGGGCGGCCCACCCTAACAACGTCACCCCCCGCCCCCCTTGAAGGTCAAGTTAATACATTTTTTTTTTACTTTTATTTTCTCTATAGCACCAGATAACAACAGAAGTCATTTAAAGTGACCTTCTCTATAGATCATGTCTATACCTTGTTCTTTTATTCACAAACTAAATAGCCTTATGTTTTTTATCTTATTTACACATCTGTCTCTACGTTACATGTTCGCGCTATCTGTATCGCGCACAGTGGAGTCCCGATGCACGCACACACACAAGTGAGCACACTCCCACTAGTATTTGTAAATATTAGCCGCAAAACAACTATTTAAATATGAATTCTGTGTTAATGAATGGCGACGGCGCAAGACTTTGTTTACTACTCGTACTGAAGCGCGCGTGCACCGCTTCCGGTGATATTAATGTCTGCCGTCTCACTAATGAGGACATAAATACATTAACAATACTGCTCCGAGAGTCACTTAATGAGCATTGTACAGTTTCATTTGAGTAAAATTATCCTCCTATCACATACACACAGAAATGTAAATTTCCCTTTCAGTCGGTCACTCCAAGTCACGTGGGTGACCGACGAATTGGGATCTCGCTTAGAGAGACCAATCCACTTCGAGTGTAAACTAAAAGAGCCAATATACATTGGCATGCGATGATTGCATCCAGCCGCCGCTGATCACAGCATGAGCATAAAAAGGCAGCCGGTGCAGCGCATTCCAGCTTTTCGCTTGGGAGCCGAGCGACAACATCGTTCTGCTCCTACCAAACTGCTTTGTGTGTGATGAGTCTAGCGTGCTCTCGGGAGCTTTTTTGTGTTGGCGGATGGCGCTTCAGCGGTGGTCGTTCCTGTATCGAGTGGGTTGCGCACTTCAGGCTGCACTACCCCCTGTCGTGCCATTTGCCCTGTGCGTCTCAGCACGTAAAAGAGCATTTCCCTAAAAGAGCCAATTTCTCTAAAAGAGTACAATAAGCGGGTGCATCTTTGTTAAAACGAAGGATCGTCTTTTTAAAGATGCCATTTCACCTGTGCATTTCTGGATGCGGTCGTTACCAGGCGCCGGGTGATGGTCACAATCGCTGCCTCACGTGTCTGGGCATTAAACACACTGAGGTGGTGTTCGCGGATGAGTCATGTTCCCATTGCGGGAAGATGACCATCTCGGAGCTGCGGGTCTGGCTCCGTTTCCTCCAAGGGGGCGGAGCTCCGTTGCCTCTGCTGCGATCTAGTGTTCGTCCTGGCAGCAGCCAGGCGTGGCATTAGCACGGGTGGTCTGAGGGTTACAATGGTGGCAAACACCTCAGGGAACCAACCCTCGTGGGATCATCGCTCCTCTAGTGCTTCGCAACCAGTTGAGCCGCCAAAGGAACACGCTGGGCCCTCTTCAAAGAGCGTACCAGCGGTATCCTTCGGTGCTCCTCCCGACGACCGGATGTCGATCACTGCAGTGGAGGGAGAGCTCTCTGGAGAGGAAAATTTGGCTGCGCTGCTGCCCTCCGGGATGGGGGCCAGGCCTGAATCGGATCCAGAGATGTCGGCTATGCTTTACCGGGCCGCCGAGAGGGTAGGGCTCGAGTGGAAACCTCCACCGTGTCCCGGGCCCTCGAGGTTGGACGATTGGTTTCTTGGGGTGGCTCGCACTGGTTCTCAGCGCCCCACCTCAGTGCCTTTCTTCCCGGAGGTGCATGAGGAGCTCACCAGGAGCTCACAAGGGTTCCCCCGGTGGAGCGGTCGGTCGCAATGCAATTGTGTCCTAATACCGCCTCCACCCGGCAGGGGGAACCGTGCCTCCCCTCCCGGGTCTGCAGGTGCTCGTCTGGCCTGTCCGGCGACGCTTATATGGCCTGTGGAGAAGCTGCCTCCGCCTTACACGCTATGGCGTTACTGCAGGGTTATCAGGCCAAGGAACTGAGAGACCTGCACGAGGGTGGTCATGATCCAGAAGTTCTGAAAGGGCTCCGAACTGCTACTTACCTCATGCTCCGAGCAACGAAGGTCACCGCGAGTTCTCTCTGTCGTGCGATGTCCACACTTGTGGTCCAGGAGCAACATCTCTGGCTGTGTCTGGTTGATATGAAGGGCGCCGACAAAGTTTGGTTCCTTAATGCCCCCGTGTACCAGACCAGCCTCTTCGACGACGCGGTTGAGAGCTTGGCCCAGCAGCTCTCAGCTGCACAGAAGCAGACTGAGGTGGGTCGTCACACCCTGCCCCGGCAGGCAGCTGCTGCCTCCACCCGTCTGCTGGCCGCAGCGCCCCAGCCTGCTCGTCAACGAGGGCGGCCCCCTGCTCCCGCGCCGCATCCGTAGCAGCCTCCAGCAAGCGGCGCTGTGGAGCTGGGCGTAGCAGGCCGCCCCACCCGTCCAGGCCCTCGTCAAACCTGGCGGAGCACGAAAGAGCAAGAGGCCCTGGGACGGGTGACCCAGAGAGGGAGGAAGCTGCTCTCTGGGGGATGGTGAAGGCACCTCGTCCTCCCTCTGGAGGAGGGAAGGGTTGAGAATCTGGAAAATCTCGACGAGATAGTGGTTTTCTCTGTCCCTGGGTCGCAGGAGGGCACAGAGAGTCGCGGACGGACCAGCACCAGACCACACTCATCCTCCTCCATCGCCAGCAGGCAGCAGCGGGTGGTTCAAGAGAGTCAACAAAGGCCCTACTCACACACCTTCAGCCAAACTGTTGAACCAGGTAAGCGTTGCACCGCACACTCAGACCCCTCTTCGGTCCGTTCACAAGCCGCCCGAGTTGGGTCCCTGCATTCCACCTTGCTGCCCCACTGCGGGTACAGCGGTGGGTTCCGCTGGTCCTGCATTCACGTTATCTGGGTGCCGGGCTAGTGCTACCCAACCCGTCTCATTGGCTTCTGCAGATCATCAGCCTCGGCTATGCGATTCAGTTCGCCCGGGATCCCCCCAAGTTCAGTGGCATCCGCTTCACGACGGTAGCCGATGCTCCTGTCTTGCGTGCGGAGATCGCAGTCCTACTGGCAAAGGATGCGGTAGGGCCAGCCCCTCCAGCCGGTATGTGAATCTGATCCAGAGATGTTGGCTATGCTTTCCCGGGCCGCCGAGAGGGTAGGGCTCGAGTGGAAACCTCCACCGTGTCCCGGGCCCTCGAGGTTGGACGATTGGTTTCTTGGGGTGGCTCGCACTGGTTCTCAGCGCCCCACCTCAGTGCCTTTCTTTCCGGAGGTGCATGAGGAGCTCACCAGGAGCTCACAAGGGTTCCCCCGGTGGAGCGGTCGGTCGCAATGCAATTGTGTCCTAATACCGCCTCCACCCGGCAGGGGGAACCGTGCCTCCCCTCCCGGGTCTGCAGGTGCTCGTCTGGCCTGTCCGGCGACGCTTATATGGCCTGTGGAGAAGCTGCCTCCGCCTTACACGCTATGGCGTTACTGCAGGGTTATCAGGCCAAGGAACTGAGAGACCTGCACGAGGGTGGTCATGATCCAGAAGTTCTGAAAGGGCTCCGAACTGCTACTTACCTCATGCTCCGAGCAACGAAGGTCACCGCGAGTTCTCTCTGTCGTGCGATGTCCACACTTGTGGTCCAGGAGCAACATCTCTGGCTGTGTCTGGTTGATATGAAGGGCGCCGACAAAGTTTGGTTCCTTAATGCCCCCGTGTACCAGACCAGCCTCTTCGACGACGCGGTTGAGAGCTTGGCCCAGCAGCTCTCAGCTGCACAGAAGCAGACTGAGGTGGGTCGTCACACCCTGCCCCGGCAGGCAGCTGCTGCCTCCACCCGTCTGCTGGCCGCAGCGCCCCAGCCTGCTCGTCAACGAGGGCGGCCCCCTGCTCCCGCGCCGCATCCGTAGCAGCCTCCAGCAAGCGGCGCTGTGGAGCTGGGCGTAGCAGGCCGCCCCACCCGTCCAGGCCCTCGTCAAACCTGGCGGAGCACGAAAGAGCAAGAGGCCCTGGGACGGGTGACCCAGAGAGGGAGGAAGCTGCTCTCTGGGGGATGGTGAAGGCACCTCGTCCTCCCTCTGGAGGAGGGAAGGGTTGAGAATCTGGAAAATCTCGACGAGATAGTGGTTTTCTCTGTCCCTGGGTCGCAGGAGGGCACAGAGAGTCGCGGACGGACCAGCACCAGACCACACTCATCCTCCTCCATCGCCAGCAGGCAGCAGCGGGTGGTTCAAGAGAGTCAACAAAGGCCCTACTCACACACCTTCAGCCAAACTGTTGAACCAGGTAAGCGTTGCACCGCACACTCAGACCCCTCTTCGGTCCGTTCACAAGCCGCCCGAGTTGGGTCCCTGCATTCCACCTTGCTGCCCCACTGCGGGTACAGCGGTGGGTTCCGCTGGTCCTGCATTCACTTTATCTGGGTGCCGGGCTAGTGCTACCCAAGCCGTCTCATTGGCTTCTGCAGATCATCAGCCTCGGCTATGCGATTCAGTTCGCCCGGGATCCCCCCAAGTTCAGTGGCATCCGCTTCACGACGGTAGCCGATGCTCCTGTCTTGCGTGCGGAGATCGCAGTCCTACTGGCAAAGGATGCGATAGAGCCAGCCCCTCCAGCCGATATGAATAAAGGGTTTTACAGCCCTTACTTCATTGTACCCGAGAAAGGCAGTGGGTTACGACCAATCTTGGATCTGCGCGTCTTGAACCGGGCCCTTCGTCGGTTACCGTTCAAGATGTTGACGCAGAAACGCATCTTCTGGTGCATCCGTTCCCGAGATTGGTTTGCTGCAATCGAACGGAAGGATGCGTACTTTTCATGTGTCGATCCTTCCGCGCCGCAGACCATTTCTGCGGTTCGCATTCGGAGGATGAGCATATCAGTACGAGATCCTGCCCTCCGGGCTATCCCTGTTGCCCCGTGTCTTCACCTAAGTTACACGCAAGGGAGGCAGCCCTTGTTCCCCTGAGAGAACAGGGCATTCGCATACCCAACTACCTCAACGACTGGCTTATACTAGCTCAGTCTTAGCATAAGTTGTGTGCATACAGAGACTTGGTGCTTTCGCACCTCAGCCGGTTGGGCCTTCAGGTAACCTGGGAAAATAGCAAACTCTCCCCGAAGCAGAGGATCTCTTTTCTCGGTATGGAGTTGGATTCAGTCGAACAGACAGCACGCCTCACAGAGGAACGTGCGCGGTCGGTGCTGAAATGCTTGAATTCGTTCAAGGGCAGGACAGCGGCCCCACTGAATGACCAAACTTGAGTCCAATTTACATTATTAAAAATATTGTTTCAGTAAAAAATAACAGAAGGCGTAAAAATAATATCTTTCAAAAATAACAATCTAATTTTATAGTTGTTAGGCTTTAACACAGAGAAACAGATAGTGCCAACTGAGGTATGTTCAGGTCAAGGAGGACAGACAGAAAGTACCGAAGTAGGCCTACTGCTTTTGAACAGCATATTTAACTGCAGGTCTGGCCTTAAGCACCTTGAATTCTTTTAATGTAATAGGAATTTTGTATCTTGCAATAAAGTCTGCAAATGTAAATACATTTCCTTCATTATTAAATAACTGACTCACTAATAACAACCCATTACTAAACCAATTGTGAAAAAATAAAGACTTATTTCCATACAAATATTGGCATTATTGCAGAGGGGAAAAGTTGTGTTTATAAATAAGACTCCAGGAAGCAAGTACTTGCTGGTAAAATTTAGACAGTTTGATTGGAAGTTTCCTATTTTATAATTACACATTAAAAGAAATTCTAAGCCACCTCCATCACTGCATTCATGACTGCAGGTAAGCGCAGCTGTACCCCGAGTGAGTCGAGAAGAGAGCTTATCTGATAGTGAAATGATCTTGAGATATTTGCTTCCTTTAAGCTTTCTTGAGGGAGAGGGGTTTAAGAACAGGAAGTAAAGCGCTGTAAGAAACTTTGCTTAGCACACTGTTATCTTTGTCTCTGGGACGTCTGTGTTGGTGTGGGTTGTTATTGTAATCAATAACTGAGGAACAAACCCGAGCATGTGGATGAGCATATTATTGTTTTTCTCAACATTAACATGTGAAACACCATTAACATAGGCCTGCTTGAGTGTACGTTCTGTACTGTAATTGGCATGGTCTGTTGTATTTTTTTCTGTTTGCTCCGCTTTAGTTTGAATGCTTTTTTTTTCTTTAAATATATATATTTTTACACACATTTTTAACTAAAAGAAAACAGACATAACGTAACCTTATTGTAGAACATTGTGTATAATGCCTAATCATAAGCTTGTTCAGAAATGGTGACAAAAACTTGATTTAAAAAAAAAATAATGTATTTCTCGTTAAACATTATTTAAATAAATATTATTTTTTGAGCACAAATATTCAAATACAATATTTTTGAAAAATGCCCAGATTATTTCCCTCCAGATTTAAAATTTCCTGATACTTTACTCACCCCCATGTCATCCAAGTGAAGATGTTCATGTCTTTTTCTTTAGTCGAAAATTAAACTAAGAGTCTTATCTAGTGAAACGATCTGTCATTTTCTAAAAAAAAATAAAAAATGTATATACTTTTTAACCACAAATGCTCATCTTGCACTAGCTCTGCGGTGTGCATCCACAACTGCACGCAGTATATAGTCATGCTGGAAAGGTCACGAGTGACATAGGCAAAAGTACCGGCCCAGTGTTTACAAGTGTGGAGGAGGAGGACCATTCAAAAAGGTTGTATGTTTAAATCTTTTGAAACGTAAAAGATTTCTTCCGCTAGGAAAAAAATGTGACCTTTCTAATGTGATTATGTAATGCGGACGTGCATGACAGAGCTAGTACAAGACAAACATTTGTGGTTAAAAAGTATATAATTTTTTTTTTTTTTTAGTAAATGACAGACTGTTTCCTTAGAATAAAGGCCCTTATTCCTCAGCTGGGATCATGTAGAGCCCTTTGGAGCTGCATTGAAACTGCAGTTTGGACCTTCAACCCGTTGGTCCACGTTGAAGTCCAATATATGTAGAAAAATCCTTGAATGTTTTCCTCAAAAACCTTAATTTATTTTTGACTGAAGGAAGAAAGACATGAACATCTTCGATGACATGGGGGTGAGTAAATTATCAGGAAAATTAAATTCTGGAGTGAAGTAATCCTTTAAGAGCTGCCATTGCTGAACATGATGCGGATCTGACACACATCGTATTTTCTCACACCTCTTTACCTTTTCTGACCCACTTCAGGTCTTAAAGTTCCTACTAATGAGCTGTTGAATTAATGCGTTAGATGAGCCAGACAGTGCTGAGGGGCTCCAGGACTTAAACGCTACGGCGTTTCAGTTTTGAAAACCACTGCATTTTAGAGATATGTCTCATAACTAGGGCTGGGTATCGAGTTCGATACTTTTTAGGCACCGACCGAATTGCCTCGATACCATCGAGTATCGAAAAACGTCTCGTCGTTCGGTACCAAATTTTGATACCTAAGGGGTTAATCACATCAGCGTCAGTGAGCCAATAAAGGCCCGGGTATACTTCACTTTCCGCGTTCCGTTCCGTCTTGCGCTCAGCCGCGTCCGCACAGCTTTCAAAGTATACTCAACCGCGGATGAGTGCAGACGGACGAGCTCGACACAGGCGCAGTTTGACTTGCGTTCTGTCTCAACTTTCACCTCGCGCATGCGCTGTTGTACACGGACCGTCCGCGCGGTCTCAAAAAATGGCCTGCACACGGACGGGGTGCACGGCTGTCCGCGAGCCCTCCTGATGACGAAAATGACGTAATGTGGACGCGGACGGCCGAAGTATACTTTGGCCTTAAGCCTGCAGCTCTAGCCGGTGTGTTCGACTAGAAGAGGTGCGGCGCAGATCGATCAGTGTTTGACATCCGCGAGAGCGATTCGAAAGCGCACGGAGCAGTCTGCTCTCTTTAGCTCTCGTGGTAATGTAATACACCGATCGGTCTGCACAGTCGGTCCGCGTCAATTCGAACACACCTACTAGTTTACACCGGTTACACTCAGAGAGTGGCGCACACGAGAGGCTGTAGTGTGAATGCGTTCCAGCCCCCTTAGATGTAAGGCTACATTTACACTGGTGTGTTTGTTTTAAAATGAAAACGATCCTCATCGGACTGGCGTTTCCACTGCGTTTCAAGCCGGCTTTCCACTATCTCCGACAAGCGACAGACCAGTCATTCAGTCATTAATTTCCAATGGAGAGTGGCGCGGGAGCTGCATGGAGTTCCGATCATATGCAGATGTCCGTTCATACTACA
>NW_015506680.1:37657-38624 GCF_001515645.1 Sinocyclocheilus grahami
CATAACTGGTATGCTGGAACCGATGGATGCATGAGGAAAACGGCCTCTTCCATTCCTTCTCGATCTCAGTATGGAGATCAGGAAGGAAAGGAAGGCTCACCTGAGCTGGAGGGCTATGGCCAGAAAGATAATGTTCATCGAGACTACCTTGCGATGTCACTTCCTTAGTCCGCTTCCACGACAAGTCAAGCCTCGCTGTGGCACGATCCATAACTTCCAAGAGCTCATCATACGCAGGGCAGGAGGATTGGGAAGGCTCAGCCTCAGCTTCTTCGCCCTCCTCAGACATTTCCTGCTCTTCCTGGGCTGAACCCAGCAGAGCACTGGCCCCTGGATCAGAAGATGTTAAAGAAATAACATCATCCTCCAGCGGCTCATTCTCGTCCACAGCTGACGAGCGCGAGAGGGAAGGCCCCTCTTTAAACTCATCGGCCAGGTCCACCTGCGATCACCATGAGCTCATTCTCCTCCGTGCCTCAGCAGCGGCGGGTCCTGAACCGCGGGAAGCAGATGGCTACCCCTCTTTACTCTAAAAAAAGAGACAAACGAGAACGGAGCTTTTTCATTGAAAAATGCTCTCAGTGCACGCAGATTGCCCCCTCGAGGACATCGCGTGCGTGCTCTTCGCACCAAACAAACAAAGCATAGATTGTGTGTCATCGGGTGTCAAATAGCGATGACACGGATGCACACATCTTCTAAACGCTTTGCTAGTGCTCGTCATAATGAATGAATAGAGATTGCTCTTACCGCGGAAATGCACCCTTCAAACAAAACAGTCCGTGAAGACGAAGACGAGGATGATGTGTTCTCCCGGCGCCTATTTATACTATAGTCGCACCGGTAGTGACGTCATGGCTGTCGCCGGCCAACGTGTTGTTGGTGTTTTTTCAATGTATGCTTCAGACACGGGTCACGACGAGGCGTTCCCCATAGCGACCCCTAGAGGACGCAGTTCGAAGTTCCC
>NW_015506680.1:38660-47080 GCF_001515645.1 Sinocyclocheilus grahami
CTCAGGAAATAAAGATTTAAGTTCAAAGATCCAGAAAGCCTCCCTTTGCAACAACTTCTTATCTCTATCTCTGCCTCTTCTATGAGGTAGAATCCTCTCGATGCCCAGGAACTTCCATGTCAGACAAAGAGTGGTTGGCAGACTTAGTGACAAGAAATTGAAGATGTATCATCCTGTCTCGTAATGGCACTTGTGCGTTCAATCATTCTTGTGCTTAATGCACGTATAGTTTTGCCAACATATAGTTGTAAACATGGACAGATGATAATGTAAATAACATATGTACTCTTACAAGTGATCAATTGTCTAATCTTATAGGTTTTTAGTGTATGAGGATGTGTAAATGATTTACATTTAACATACTTGGTACAGGAAGTACAGTTGTGACATGGAAAATTACCCTGGGCATCAACAAGAGCAGTCGGAGAAGAGATGTAGGTGTCAGCATAAACAAGCTTATCCCTCAAATTAGAGCTCCTGGAAGAGACAAAGAGTGGTTGATCACTAAATACATTCAATAACTGGGGATCACTTTGGATAATGTGCCAATGACTCTTGATAATAATTTTAATGTCATTACTCAGTGGACTGTATGTGGATTTAAACATACATGAAAAATTCTTGATTCCTTTGTTCATAGTCAAATTTCTTTCCTCCTGTTTTTGTAAGATAGAAACCTTCTCAAGTGCAGTGTCAAGCCACTTATTAGGATAACCCTGTGATTTAAAGTCCATATACAAGCTCTGGGCTTTAGCCTCAAAATTCTCTTTCTTAGAACAAATACGATGGAGTCTCAAAAACTGGCTATAGGGTAAACCATGTTTTAAAGGCATTGGGTGAGCACTCTTAGCATGAAGAAGACCGTTCTTAGCTGTGTCTTTTCTATAAAGAGAGGAGACTATTTGATTATCCACATTCGATATAGAGTTGTCCAAGAAATTGACATCAGTGATCCCCACATATGTGAATTTGATGGAAGGCCTAAGACAGTTCATGTACAAAACAAATGCTTCAAAGTCACTTTCAGAACCTTTGTTAATAAAGCAATCATCGATGTATCTCTTAAACAAAATTATGTTGTCAAGGAAAGGATTATTGTTGAAAACATAGCTGTCCTCCAAACAACCCAAGTATAAATTAGCATAATCTGGAGCCATAGTGGCCCCCATGGCGGTGCCCTCAGCCTGTAATATTGATTTTCAAATAAGACATAGTTTTTAGTGAGTACCATTTCAGCCATTTTAATGATAAATTTGGTCAGAAGACCATCATCATCATCGCGCAAATCAAGGAAATGTTCTAAAGCCACTAAACCTTCATGATGTGGAATGTTAGTATACAGTGAGGTAACGGCCATAGTTGCCAATATAACATCCTGATGAACATTTGGTAGAGTTGCTAGACATTGCAGAAAATCAGCTGTGTCTCTCAGATAACTTGGAAGGGAAGTGACCAAAGGTCTTAGAAAAAAAATCAACAAAATTTGAAAGACGTTCAGTAAGACTATTGTTTCCTGCTACTATAGGTCGTCCCGGTGGATTGACCAAGGTCTTATGTACCTTAGGTACGATGTAAAAAACAGGTCTAGTCAGAGAACGATTCAACAAATATCGCATCTCTTTATCAGAAATTAATTGATGAAAATGTGCTTCCTGAATAAATTTCTCGATCTCACTTTGAAACAGAGTCGTTGGATCTGATGGCAGAGCTTGATAGTAACTAGTATTTTCTAGTTGACGAAAAACCTCATGGTTGTAAAGCGCTCGAGGCATAATCACCAAACCACCTCCTTTGTCTGCAGGTTTGATGACAATGTCTTTATTTCTACACAATTCATCAAGAGTTTCTTTTTCAGAATGTGTCAAATTTGACTTTTTGTTCTGAAATGACTTCTCGAGTAAATTGGTCACATCCCTTTCCACTAGCCTACAATATGTCTCAATAGATGGATTAGACATAGGTGGACAGAAGGTGCTTTTAGGCTTGAATTTTGCTCGACCATTGTGATTATATGCATTTAGTTTATCAACTTTGTCGTTTTTGTACAAACATTTCAATCTTAATGTCCGAAAAACTTAAGCAATTCAATTTTAGTGACAAAAGGATCTATAGCTTTAGTTGGAGTATAGCACAAGTATAGCACTTGTTGTTTAGCAACTCTACCAAATGTTCATCAGGATGTTATATTGGCAGCTATGGCCGTTACCTCACTGTATACTAACATTCCACATCATGAAGGTTTAGTGGCTTTAGAAAATGTCCTTGATTTGCGCGATGATGATGATGGTCTTCCGACCAAATTTATCATTAAAATGGCTGAAATGGTACTCACTAAAAACTGTCTTATTTAAAAATCAATATTATTTACAGGTTGAGGGCACCGCCATGGGGGCCACTATGGCTCCAGATTATGCTAATTTATACTTGGGTTGTTTGGAGGACAGCTGTTTTCAAAAATAATCCTTTCCTTGACAACATCATTTTGTTTAAGAGATACATTGATGATTGCTTTATTTACAAAGGTTCTGAAAGTGACTTTGAAGCATTTGTTTTGTACATGGACTGTCTTAGGCCTTCCATCAAATTCACATATCATGTGGGGATCACTGATGTCAATTTCTTGGACACCTCTATATCAATTGTGGATAATCAAATAGTCTCATCTCTTTATAGAAAAGACACCGCTAAGAACGGTCTTCTTCATGCTAAAAGTGCTCACCCAATGCCCTTAAAACGTGGTTTACCCTATAGCCAGTTTTTGAGACTCCATCGTATTTGTTCTAAGAAAGAGAATTTTGATGCTAAAGCCCAGAGCTTGTATATGGACTTTAAATCACGGGGTTATCCTAATAAGTGGCTTGACACTGCACTTGAGAAGGTTTCTATCGTACAAAAACAGGAGGAAAGAAATTTGACTATGAACAAAAGAAACAAGAATTTTTCATGTATGTTTAAATCCACTTACTGTCCACTGAGTAATGACATTGAAACTATTATCAAGAGTCATTGACACATTAGCCAAAGTGATCCCCAGTTATTGAATGTATTTAGTGATCAACCACTCTTTGTCTCTTCCAGGAGCTCTAATTTGAGGGATAAGCTTGTTTATGCTGACACCTACATCTCTTCTCCGACTGCTCTTGTCAGTGCCCAGGGTAATTTTCCATGTCACAACTGTACTTCCTGTACGAAGTATGTTAAATGTAAATCATTTACACATCCTCGTACACTAAAAACCTATAAGATTAGACAATTGATCACTTGTAAGAGTACATATATTATTTACATTATCATCTGTACATGTTTACAACTATATGTTGGCAAAACTATACGTGCATTACGCACAAGAATGATTGAACACACAAGTGCCATTAGGAGACAGGATGATACATCTTCAATTTCTCGTCATTTTAAGTCTGCCAACCACTCTTTGTCTGACATGAAGTTCCTGGGCATCGAGAGGATTCTACCTCATAGAAGAGGCAGAGATAGAGATAAAAAGTTGTTGCAAAGGGAGGCTTTCTGGATCTTTGAACTTAAATCTTTATTTCCTGAGAGTATGAATGAAGAACTAGATCTCTCTTGTTTTTTGTAAAAATTGGTACTGTCGTAACTGCTTTATCTTCTCTCTCTCCTGCTGTGTTTGTTGTATTTGTAATGTTTGGTCATTCTTTGAAGTTGTATACTTGTACATTTCTGCTATATATGTGAATGATCAAACTTTCTTGGAATTCTGCTTGTGATTAATTGAGGTTTACCTGAGATAATTGAATTCAGCTGATTGTCTTTAATTGTTGACCTACTTAAAAAGGGTTAATGTTGTTTAAGTGAGCACTGAAGATTGCATAAGATTTGTGCTGAAACGTTTGCTTGCTTGCTCGTGTTCATTTTTTTAATTCACATGCACTGCACTTTTGCACAATGCAATTTATAAAAATTAAAAATGTTTTTGTAGACTTTTTAGTCTTGAGTGGATCAGAATGCGGTTAGCCACCCTCTTGCCCATATTAAAATTATTTTTAGAATAATTGTACATAAATGGGTTAAGCAAAAAAATTGTGATTGTTTCTGAGAACTATTTGACTGCAGGCAGACATACATTATGGTACAGTACAAATATTTGGAGCGCCCCTTATTCTGTCCCTTATTTTCTTAAAGAACAAACACGTATTTTTTACAAGAATAAACACTTATTTTCTTAAAGAATAAAAGATAAAGAATCACAATTGTCCCTTATTTGTTCCTTTGTCCCTAACAGAATTGTCCCTAGGTTGCGAGTTCGAGTCTCAGGTCCGGCAAGAATTGTAGGTGGGGGGGAGTGAATGTACAGCACTCTCTTCCACCTTCAATACCACGACTGAGGTGAGCAAGGCACCAAATCCCCAACTGCCTCTTGTGAGCGCGCGTGCGACTGATGCTGTTGAAAGTAAATTACTAATGTCGAATTTTAGGATTAAATATTGTAACTGAAAATCATATTTAGGTCAAAACTGTCAGTTGTTTGTGAACAAAATCTGCTGTAAAGGGTGATCTATTTAAGCCCACTGAAATGCTTGAATGCAGACACATTAACATCAGTATCGCTATGTTTTAGATAAAAAAAACCCCAAAACATTCAAATAACACAGACTAAATAAAAGAACTCATGCATGTTCATATTCCCAGCTGCTGTAACTTTAAGTTTTATTAAAATGCTATGCATTTAGCCCTATGTGACATCTGTGTTTATATTGTTTATCAACAGTATACATTTTTATATTGTTTGGATTAACTAGCTGAGTAGACGGATATAAATGTTTATTCATAACCATACTGAAAATAAGTAAATATTATTAGCTGATGCTAACTGTCTTGCTAAGAAGCTTGCTGGTGCTAAGTTGAGGTAATTTTTAGATATAAAGTCCAAATATTTTTATTCAACCACCTAGATAGATTACAACTGGGGGGAAATAAAGGATGTGATGTTCAGAACATGGTAACTACAGTAATGATCAAAGTGGGAAGTGATGTCCTCTGGGGGCATTTGGCACCGGCCTTACTAAAAAGTACAGAATTTTACATCAATGAATAAATTACAATGCAATTTTCTGAAGAAAAAAAAAATACATGAAAAAGACTGAAAAACAAAGTGCATAAGTGAATAGCTGTGTGTGTGCAAAGACTGAAGATGATAAAGTTCAAGCAACAGAATATGGAGCGATGGAGGGGGTTTTGGAGGTGGACAAGAAGATGGCGTAGGGATGGTGAGAGGCAAAAGTGCGGGGATGATGGCAGGATGTGGCGAAGGGCTGTTGATGGGAGGATGACGATGATGCTCTGGCAGCTTAGATGGTGTTTGGCACATGGCACAGACCCAGAGCATCCCAGTGCTGACAACACATGGCAGAATCGAGGGGGCGAGGAGCCAAGATGTAGATGGTGTGGCTGCCAACATCTGGGGGCCGACCGATGGAGACAGAGGTGGTGGATCCGAAGGCGCAGATGGAAGGCGGATGGAGCCCAGCGTCGTCGCAAGTTCCGGAGACCTGGGCACAGCCTAGTCGTCCTGACTCCTGGCATACAATATTTTGCACCAGAGCCTTGCAGCTTTAGAAAAAAACAAAACGGAAACCAAATTAAATAACAGATTTTTACATGAATGACTGAAACCAAGCACAAATTAGCCAGCTGGAATGGACACATTGCTAACGTTTTTCTTCCAAGATTGAACAAATCACCCTCCATTAGGCCTGATTCAAAAATTTCTATAACAGAGGTGATACATCATGTAAATATACTTACTATTCCTTTGCTTGTCTCTGCACTCAGATTTCAGTTTGTCTTCTATAGCAGCTGATCTGAAAAACAACAAATATTAATATTTCACACACAAAAAAGCAAATGATGATTGATGATTTGTTTTCTTTTTAAGAATGACAGTACGCTGAGAACAATATACCTGGTCGGTAAAATAGTCAAAAACCTTCCCAGCCTCAGCAGTTTCAAATGTACTGTATGCTCTCATATAAGCAACCCTTCTTACAATTTAATCTTTGTTCTTATTTGTAATGAGAAATATATATTAGAAAATAAAGGGCGATAAGGTGGTCAAGCTTGAACAAATATAAACACCAATCAACGAACACTACCACAGTTGGCTAATCAGCTCAAGACAAAGTAATTGTATGTTCATAATCATGGTTTTTCAAAGATCATTAACCTCATTACAATGAAGCCAAATTGTTCAGGAAATCAGAAATAAATAAATACACAACTTCATTTTGCAAATAAAAGAATGTTAATGTTGTACATGTTATAATGACTAATTTTAAAAATGACTAATTTTATTTATATTTTTTTTCTGCCAATGCATGTGTCAAAAACACGACTGGCACAGACAAATAACGTTAATTAAATCTTACCTTAAGTCACAGTGAGGTTCCAAAAGCCAGACGCCATACACGCTTGCAGAAGCTGGTAAAGATAAGAACATACCGCTATATTTTCTAATTAATTTCATAGTTCCCCCAAAACAATTTGAATTCTGTCATCACTCACCCTTAAGATGCTCCAAACCATCTAAGACTTTCATTCATCTTCAAAAGAAAAGCTGCGATATTTTAATAAAAATCTGAGAGATTTATGTCCCTCCGATGAAAGAAGATTCACCAAAGATGTTCACGTTTCAAAAAGTTGAAATTGCAAAAAAACATCGCCAAATTAATCCATATGAATTGCGTGGTTTCCTCCAAGTGCCCTAAAGAGGCACGATCGGCGACCGCTCTATATAATACAGTTTAAATTTAGACATATTCACATTCAAGTGACATTTGCACGCACACCATATTTTATATACGAAGCTCTCTGGGGTGAGCTCATTATCATACGAACCAATCAGAGCCATTCAATGGCTCTGGAACCAATTCAGTTTAGTCAGTGTGTTGTTTGAATTTAAACACAAGTACATCATATTTTATTTACGAAGCTCTCTGGGGTGAGCTCATTATCATACGAACCAATCAGAGCCGTTCAATGGCTCTGGAACCAATCAAGTTTAGTCAGTGTGTTGTTTGAATTTAAACACAAGTTGTTTTTTTTCATAAATGATGTTGAAATCCTTGTGGGATTTTCAGAAATATATATTAGAAAATAAAGGCGTCAAGCTTGAACAAATTTATAAACACCTAGCTTATTACAATTAATGTATCATGTAATGAACAACAGCCTAATCAACCAAAGTAGCATAACCTTTTAAGTAAAACTGAACAACATAGACACGATCGGCGACCGCTCTAATACTGTTTAAATTTAGACTTATATTCACATTCAAGAGACATTTGCACGAACATCATATTTTAAATACGAAGCTCTCTGGGGTGAGCTCATTATCATACGAACCAATCAGAGCCATTCAATAAATCATAAATTTATTCAATCATAAATGATGTTGAAATCCTTGTGGGATTTTCAGAAATATATATTAGAAAATAAAGGCGTCAAGCTTGAACAAATTTATAAACACCTAGCTTATTACAATTAATGTATCATGTAATGAACAACAGCCTAATCAACCAAAGTAGCATAACCTTTTAAGTAAAACTGAACAACATATTAAACAACATATTTTAAATATCGCAATGCTTAATAATAGTTGGCAAACGTTTGTACATTGTAAATGTAAAAAAAATTCAAAATATTGTACTTTTCCAAATATTAAAATTATGAATACATAAATATTTAAAATATAACCATGTGTAGGCCTACTTCAATATAAAGTACATTATGTTCTTACACAAAGTAGACATAAAATATACTTTAAGCAAGGGTAACATAAGTATGTTTTCTGTAAATACACTAAAAAGTCACTAAAAGTATGCTTGTTTAGTATATCCCTTAAAAGTGCAACTAAAAATATATTTATTAACAGTATTTCGACTATACTTTTTAGAAATATACTAATAGTGTGCTTGTGTTTAACATATTCCTTTAAAAGTGTAACTAAGCATATATTTAATACAAAAGTACTTCTAGTATACTTTTTAGAAATATATTAAAATGCAATTCAATATATTTTTATTGCACTTCAAATAAGCATGTTAGGAATACAAATGTGTTATAAACATACTACTTGAATTTCAAGTATATTTTTAATACATTTAATACTACGTCTTTTTCACCTGGGTATAAGGGAAACTTTTTTAGACGATAAAAGAAGCCTAGTTTTGGTCTAAGCTTTTTCAACAACTTATCAATATGTATATGCTGGTATGTGTTTGCAGTACACAAGCCACGGTTAAGACAGCTGACTCCACTGTGATGTGACCCTGTCTCTCTCTCGCTCTTTCACGCTCTCTCACACACTCTCGCGCTCTCTCTCTCGCTCTCTCATGCACTCTCACACACGATGCGCAAAACTCCGCATTTGAACGGTCAATAGCAAA
>NW_015506680.1:57823-60198 GCF_001515645.1 Sinocyclocheilus grahami
AACAAAATATATATTGTGTGTTGGAGTGGTCAAGACGCTACAATAACTGTGATGTTCTGCAAAACGACAAGCTTTAAAACACTTTTTTCTTACTGGTGAAAATCAGATGGTCAAATCTGTTTTCTCTATGGTACATCGCAGTGTAAGCTTCACAGTGAACATTACTACATCACTCTCGTCAACGTAGTCCATATCAACAACAAAAATATATCTTGACTCCATAAAGTGGTTATTTTGGGAAAATCCTAGGTATTTTGAGCAGTAGGATTTTAAAAAAGATGTGCTAATATAAAATTAAATTAAGTAGCCTATATAAAATTGCTAAATAAATCTATATCAGTACTTTTTTACTTAAGTACATAGAAAATCGAGTACTTTTGTACTTTCACTTGAGTAAAATTGAAAAATTTGTACTTTTACTTTTACTGGAGTAATATTTTACTATACGTAGCTCTACTTTTACTCAAGTACTTGATTTGTGTACTTCGTCCACCACTGACGATTTAGTTTTAATCCAAATGCATGCGCTAATGGAACAGCAATCAAGATCATGCAACAGAAGTGTGCGCTCTTATATCATTGACATATTCTTATGAATATATCATAGACATCACTGGAAAGTTTGTAGTTCTGTTGGATAAGCTCAACAAGCTTGCGCATTTGTGCCGCCGCGCTCAATCCACTCAGCGTGCTCTGCTTATTAACTCGCGCACATCCGCTATACAGGCGTGGATGTTGAATGTTTAACATTATATCAATTACTTACATGTACTTCATATACATCCTTAATCTCTAATAACTCCATTCTACTCTCTTGTTCTGTTTTCAGTGGGGTTTTTTCTGGACACAGCTCTATTCTCACTCTGTGTGGTATCGGCTTTTGGTATGGGGGCATTTTTACGAGTACAGGAGCGCAGTATCGGGCATCCCTAACTATAAAGCATTCTCACCATGTTAAGAAATTTATTTCCGAAACCAAAACATTAAGAGGTTTAAACAAAAATTGGTACTCTAATGAATCAAATGCTTTATAAAAATCCAAAAACATTATAATAGAATCTGAATCAATATTCTCTGACTAGTCAATGAGATCAATTACAAGTCTTATATTGGAACTAATGTGTCTATTCTTCATGAACCCATTTGTGTTCCGCCAATTATACTATTAAGACCAGATTTTAAATGAGTTGCAAATATTAAAGCAAGTAATTTATAATAAACTTTTAACAACGATATTGGTCTCGAGTTTTCAATTAAAAGTGGATCTTTATCTGATTTGGGATCAAAGAAATTAGTCCCTGCTTCATTGTGGGTGTCCTCTCTCCTTTGTGAATACATTCTTTAAACAAACAATATAAAGGCTGCTTTAAGAGTGTCACAGATCGGCCAGACTAAGTCACCACCCAATCATCACAACGATCCCTCTCACCTGAGCTCTGAGCACCTGTCACCAATCAAGCACCTCGTTACCAGCCTGCATAAAAGCACACACCTCAGACACCCTCACGGTCCGGTCTCGTATACATGTAGAGGACTCAATGACTTTGCTACTGCTTCCATTTGAATACTTCCTGCATTACTTACCTCCTGTGTTCCTCCTAGTGTCTCCTCGTCTCCAAGTGTCTCCTGTTCCTCCTAGTTCACGGATTGCTGAGGTGTGTGCTCCTCCTGCCTGCATTCCAGCTCCGGTAAAGCCAAAGACCCGGATTACCCCGCTCATCATCCCCTTCGAACGATTCCCTCACCATCACATCCTCTGAACCCTACCCCAGTACTCTCTGTGACCGAATAAACCTATTTTGATATACTAACCTGTTGCGTCAGACCTCTTCCGTTACAGAAGACAGGACCAACACCGACGGCACAGATGAGTTCTCCCCACGGCATGCAATCAGCTGCGTGGTTCTCAGTCCTCGCTCGCTGGGATCTCCCCTTTACGAGTACGCCGGGGAGTTTTGCAAGCTCGCAGCGGAAACGGCGATGGACGATGCCACCCTCAACCATCTGTTCTGGCTTGGGGCCAACTCCCATCGCCCCTTGGACCTGGGGAGTGTCCGGTCCTGAGCCAGAACCAGTCCGCCACCGTCCGCGGTTTCCCCAAGTCAGCCGAGAGGACGTTAGTGTGGCAAGCCCCAAGGACGATAGTGTGCCAGCCCCAGAGCTCGCTCCAGCGCCGGCCCCAGCCCCAGAGCTCGCTCCAGCGCCAGCCCCAGCCTCAGAGCTCGCTCGAGCGCCGGCCCCAGAGCTCGCTCCAGTCCTAGCTCCTCGAAGGCGCTTTGCTGAGCCTGCTCCTCCAGAGCGCCCTCCAGTGCCAGCACCACGGAAGCGCTACCCTGTTCCCCAGTATAGCCCAGGAAGGGCTCCTGATCCCCAGT
>NW_015506680.1:60208-75863 GCF_001515645.1 Sinocyclocheilus grahami
TCCCCGAGTGTAGCCCAGGGAGGGCTCCTGATCCCCGAATGTAGCCCAGGGAGGGCTCCTGATCCCCAGTTCCGCCCAGGGAGGGCTCCTGTCCCCGAGTGTAGCCCAGGGAGGGCTCCTGTTCCCCGGTTAAGCCCAGGGAGGGCTCCAGGCCCCGAGTACAGCCCCGTAGATTTCCCCAAGAAAATTTTTTTTGGGGGGGGCCATATGCCCCATGGCCTCCCGGGTCCCCAGCTCTGCCCTGGCCTCACGAGTCCCCTGCACCGCCATGGCAACCTGAACTCTCTGCTCCGCCCTGGAGGCCTCCCGGGTCTCCACCCTGTACCTGCCCCAGAGCTCGCTCCAGCGCCGGCCCCAGCCTCAGAGCTCGCTCCAGCGCCGGCCCCAGCCTCAGAGCTCGCTCCAGCACCGGCCCCAGCCTCAGAGCCCGCTCCAGCGCCGGCCCCAGAGCTCGCTCCAGCCCCAGCCTCAGAGCTTGCTCCAGCGCCGGCCCCAGAGCTCGCTCCGGTGCCGGCCCCAGCCCCAGACCTTGCTCCAGTCCCAGCTCCTCGAAGGCGCTTTGCTGAGCCTGCTCCTCCAGAGCGCCCTCCAGTGCCAGCACCACGGAAGCGCTACCCTGTTCCCCAGTATAGTCCACGAAGGGCTCATGATCCCCAGTCTAGCCCAGTAAGGGCTCCTGATCCCCAGTTCAGCCCAGGAAGGGCTCCTGTCCCCGAGTGTAGCCCAGTGAGGGCTCCTGATCCCCGAGTGTAGCCCAGGGAGGGCCCTGATCCCCGAGTGTAGCCCAGGGAGGGCCCTGATCCCCGAGTGTAGCCCAGGGAGGGCTCCTGATCCCCGAATGTAGCCCAGGGAGGGCTCCTGATCCCCAGTTCCGCCCAGGGAGGGCTCCTGTCCCCGAGTGTAGCCCAGGGAGGGCTCCTGTTCCCCGGTTAAGCCCAGGGAGGGCTCCAGATTCCCCGTTAAGCCCAGGGAGGGCTCCAGATTCCCCGTTAAGCCCAGGGAGGGCTCCAGATTCCCCGTTAAGCACAGGGAGGGCTCCAGGCCCCGAGTACAGCCCCGTAGATTTCCCCAAGAAAAAATTTTGGCGGGGGGGCCATATGCCCCATGGCCTTCCCGGGTCCCCAGCTCCGCCATGGCAACCTGAACTCCCTGCTCCGCCCTGGAGGCCTCCCGGGTCTCCACCCTGTACCAGCCTCCAGGGCGCCCACCCCCCCTCCCCGGTGGAATTGTTATGGCACGGGACACGTCTTTCGGGAGGGGGGAGTATTGTCACAGATCGGCCAGACTCAGTCACCTCCCAATCATCACAACGATCCCTCTCACCTGAGCTCTGAGCACCTGCACCTGTCACCAATCAAGCACCTCGTTACCAGCCTGCATAAAAGCACACACCTCAGACACCCTCATGGTCCAGTCTCGTATACACGTAGAGGACTCAATGACTTTGCTACTGCTTCCATTTGAATACTTCCTGCATTTACTTACCTCCTGTGTTCCTCCTAATGTCTCCTCGTCTCCTGTTCCTCCTAGTTCACGGATCGCTGAGGTGTGTGCTCCTCCTGCCTGCATTCCAGCTCCGGTAAAGCCAAAGACCCGGATTACCCCGCTCATCATACCCTTCCAACGCTTCCCTCACCACCACAGCCTCTGAACCCTACCCCAGTACTCTCTGTGACCGAATAAACCTATTTTGATATACTAACCTGTTGCGTCAGACCTCTTCCGTTACAAAGAGGTCCCAAAAATGTAAATACAATTCAACAGACAGGCCATTAGTACCTGGAGATTTTCACCTTTTCATAGATTTCAGTGCCTCTTCCATTTCAGTAATAGAAAGGTCAGAGTCGCATAGTAATTTAAAATCCTCATTAATACCGGAAACTTTATCACAAACACTTTAAAGAAAAGAATCAAATTTTTTCTTGAGAAAACTGAGAAGCATACAATTCTTTGTAAAAGTTGTATACAAAAGTTGAGATCATGCCTGGATCTGTACATACAGTAAATCACCATTAATCTTTAGGGCAGAGAGAGTTTTTTATTTTTTTATTTTTACGATTTATTTTTTCTAGAGCAAAAAAGTAATTAGTGTTTTATTCACCCTTATTGATCCATTTTGCTTTAGAACGTATGAAAGCCCCTTAAACCATCTCTGTATACATAATTTGACAGGCACTATATTCTACTTAATCTTCTTTACTGGGATTATTCTTCTGAATTAACACCTAACCTATGAATAAGTTCAAATTCTTTATTATTTTTTTTGTTCTCTTGGGTCATTCCATGTCAACTCAAATTACAGAGGGGTAAAAATGACTTCAGAAAGATGGCAGCATCACAATGTTATTTCTACACAGAGACTAGTAGGTCTGCTAGTAAAATATGTTGACTTTACCAATCTTTGTTGCATTATGTGCCAATGGTGACCATTCATAAATGGGGAAAGAGCACTTTTCAAGTTTTTTTTCTCCAAAGTTTGCATGCCTGTAACTCAAAAATTAACAAAGATATATTAATTCTCTTTTAGATATTGGGTCTTAACAAACTTCCCTTCTTGCATCATTTTTAAGGCCCTATATGGTTCGGTTCCAGAGATAATGGAATTTCAATATTGCTCCAGGAGTAGGCTAAATTACATTGTACACATTTTCAGTGGTCAAAAACCAAATGTGGGTCATTTTGCAAAAATATTATACTAATTTTCTTTTAAAGAGGAATGTCTGAAGAACAAATAATGTTGAAACTAGAAATATATCTTGTTTCCTTCTGTCCAAACAACTGCATTGAACATTCCTGTCTGAGTGCCATAAGTATTATTTTTTCCAAAATTTGCGTGCCTATAACTCAAGAAGTATTAAAGATATTGCAATATGGTTTTAGATTCTAGTTCTTAATAAACTTTTCTTTTGGAATCTTCATTTGCAAGGCCCTACATTGGTCAGTCCCAGAGATATGGTGATGTCAATGAGGCTCCATATTCAGATTGTTGAATAATACCCATTTTCAGTAGTTGAAAACCAAATGTTGATCAACCACTTGACTAGTTTACAAGTCACTTTGTATACAGCCAATACTTATTTTATTTAAAGAACAATGTCTGAAGAATAAATAATGTTGAAATAAAAATTATCTTATTTCTAGAGCCTGACCGATATGGGTTTTTTGGGGGCCGATACCAATATTAGGGCGTAAAAAAGACCGATATCAATATATCGGACGATATTCTTTGTGTAGGTTATATTATAGTACAGTATAGTCAAAAGTTTGGACACTTCCCATTCGTGTGTCCAAACTTTTGACTAGAACTGTGTATATATAATACAGTGTATATAGCCTACATAAACAGAATATATATACATAAATATATTTTTTGCAACGATAACTCAAATGTGGTGATCAAACACTTATAGTGATATGACAAACATAGGTCTATGTAGTGGAGGCAGGGTATTTAACGATAAACTTTATTCAAAATGAGTCTGACATCAGTGCACTTAACAGTAAAATGTACTTATTATAAATAACACAAATAGAACAAAATATATATAACTTGAATTAAGAAATTAAACAAGGTAACTGTGTAGGGCAAGCAAGCTACTGCCAATCCAACAGGGGCAGGTTTACAAGGACATTGTTATTTATTTACTTACCATTGAGTCTCTCCAACTAGGTGACAACATGGCCTTAAATCACCATTCAACAGACTCAAGCCACCACCGCACTGCCGTCTATTGGACTGCAGAAAGATACTAACTTTTCAATCAGCTACGTTACTGACTGTACTGACAAACTGTGCTGACACAGTGTCCGCGCCGCAACAGGACACGACCGTTGAAAATCATTTGAACTTTGCGTCAACACGTCATAAATAGAACAAGGCATCAGTTTACTGCAGCCAGTGTAGACAACATCACTGATTATAATGGGTTTTATTTTACACCAGACGCGAGCAGTGCGGTGTGACAAAATACAATAGAAATTATATTGTATTTTGTCGCGCCGCGCAAAGTGATGTGACCGATGTGATAAGCATGAGTTCTGGGCTTTTGAAGTTTGAGCTCATCCCCACATCTCTACACTACACTGACCTGGGTCGCCAGTAGCAAACAATGGAGCACGCTCTGCTGGACAAACTAAGTAATTACACCATTCAGAAGCATTTAATCAGCGTTATATGTTCTGTGAAAAAAAAATTCATATCTGCGGCATATTCGCCGATACGATATATCTGCGACAGGCTAATATCGGCAAAAAGATATATCAGTCGGGCTCTAGTGTACACTGAAAAAATTTTTTTTGTGGTGGTGTAAAATATATTAAATGAATTATCATAAATTCTATTTGTAATATTAAAAATCAAGGAGAACAACAAATTTCTAAGTAAAATGTACACATTTAATTAATGAACTGTGTAAGAAGAGTAACTCTTATTAATATTTACATGTTTTATAGTCATTGCACATAAATCTAGAAATATTAAGTACATTTTAATCTAAAAGTTCAGCGCGCTTGAATCCGCGCATGCGTGTTTGGACCCACGCTTTGAATCAGGAACGGTTGGGCTTGTCACGAAGGAGATACATGGCTGGATTTTCTCGTGTTTAAGGTAAGTTTGCCTTTCTGTTTTAGATTTCTGATTTGTAATACCTTTGGTCCGTGTGCATTTCGATAGTTTGATTCTTGTTTGCTTGACTCCTTATACTGCACATTGACGTTCATATTAATCACATAACCTCATTAAAGTTAACTTGCTGTGGTCACAGTGAGTGATATTTCAGCGAAAATGTTTTCAATAGTTCAGAGATTCACAAAGCTGTTTTTCACGCAAAAACTTGAGCACAATTAGAATGCAATGCGGAGTGAAAAGATCGTGACGTAACTCCTCATTCTCTATTGGAAATAACTGGAAATTATTTAACGTTGTAACTGCTAGCTAGCTAACATCGTTACTAAATAAAACAATTGCATAGTTTAGCATAACGCTAGTTTCTGCTCTTTCAAACACTCGACTGACGTAATAGAGAGAGTTTAGAGCAATAACTTTGTAGTAATCTCATTAATTGTCGTGTTTTGTCGCTATGCTAAGCTAACATACTACCTAACCCTAAAGCACCTGTTGTCATCAGCGATTGTGTTTTATAGGACTCATTTTGAATAGTGTGAATAGAAAGTGTTAGTAAAAGCGTTTTTACACTTCTTTATGATGGTATTCAACTTATAGTTAAATCCAGTCCAGTCTTGTCAGTTATATCTTTGCTTTTGCTCAATCTGTAATTTGTTGGTTAAAAAGCAAAGTTTTATGAACACATGTTTCTATTAACAGGAAGGCTTTGGATTCACTGCAGAATAAGCCGGAGTGTAAATTGATGAGCATACAGAAGGAGTGATTGGTCTAATTCTCATATTCAGGCAAGTATAAATCTATACATAGATTTGCATGATATAACATTATTATTGTTGTTATTTTTACCTATTCTTCACTGTATGATATAAAATTGTGGTTAAATGTTTTAGATCATTATTTTAATATCACAAATTGTGTCTGTTTATTTACAGGGTGACCTAACACTGACGACAAGCCAATACAGTGGACACTTGAGGTGTGGGGAGGAAGACAGACTGATGGTTTTCATGTTAGATGCAGTTTTGGTTATCAATACTATCTAGCTCTGTCAGGTTAAAACTCATCTTGTTCTGTTTAAGTATTTTTTTCTATATTTGATACCTCCTGGGGTCAAAACTGTATGGTGCAGCAAATGCAGTTCATGTTGGTAATGGAGATTGAATTGTATTACAGAACAGCAGACACTTGAGGTAGCATTCAGTCATACTTTATTTTTTTCTATTTTCAATAGACCAAATATCACCAGTGGAGGTATACATGTTTTGTTGATTAATGGCACTTTTTTTATGAGGCTTTACTGCACCTTTAAAAACTTGTGTCCAGACTTTTGTAGGTCATGTGACTGATTCACTTTTATTAATTTTAGAAAAATAAAGAGTTTAATTGTATTTTAGTTGTGTGATTTGTGATAAAGGTATAGACCAGAGGTTCTCAACTCTGCTTGTTCAGGTGTGTTTGATTAGGGTTAGAGCTAAACTCTGCAGGAAAGTGGACCTTGAGGGCCAGAGTTGAGAACCCCTGGTATAGACAAAATGAATACAGTTTATGTGGTTATATTAATAAAAAAGAAATTAGCAATGTTTACATAATCATAGGGAGTAATATATATTAAAACTGTATTTTTATACATATAACTAAGTAAATGGGACATATACTTATTTACTTCAGTAAATAATAGTAGGATTTACTTAATATTTTTATAAATGCAAGGCTCCTGTCTATAAAATAATAAACTTTACATAATTACTTTAAATAAACACTTTTAAATTAAATATAATTACGTAATATTTACTTAATTAGGGTGCAGTTAGATTAATTTCTTCATGAATGTTAAGTTTAGTAAGTCGATTTTACTTAATAATAGTGAGTAAGTTGTACTTGATATTAGAGCATTATAAATGCAAGGCTCCTGTCTATAAAATAATAAACTTTACATAATTACTTTAAATAAACACTTTTAAATTAAATATAATTACGTAATATTTACTTAATTAGGGTGCAGTTAGATTAATTTCTTCATGAATGTTAAGTTTAGTAAGTCGATTTTACTTAATAATAGTGAGTAAGTTGTACTTGATATTAGAGCAGTAAAATTTACTTAAAATGTGTTCGTGCAATTTGTTACCAAAATGTTTTTGAGTAAATCTTAGTTATTTTTTTCAGTGTAGATATGATCCTAGGTAATGATTTGGCTGGAAGCCTTTCTATACCCGATCGTATCTGCGAAGCCTGATGCTAGCGGTCTTTTATATGCACCGGAAGGTTTTTGTTGGGACGATGGTGTGCTGATGCGCTGGTGGAAGCCGTCAAACTCTGAATGTGATGGGGCTTATCAGATCGTTCTCCCCACCGGTTATCAAACTCAAATAATGCAACTGGTATGGGTGTCGAAATTAATAGTTTCTACATTGCATCGCGATGCAAACGAGGACGATTCGGTATTAGTTCAGTAATTATGGAAGGCGGACGGGGCCAAAAGTCTTTAAACGGAACGCGTGAAATGTGACCGTGTCAACACGCACAATTTGCCCGCGTTAACGCGGCAATTTTGAACGCGCTTCTTTTGTACGTGTAGACACGTAAACACGCACAGTTTGACCGCATTAAGACGACACATTTGAACGTGTTTCTCAACGCACACATTCTGGCTGTGTTAAGGTGGCAATTCTGAACTTGTAATATTTTTTAAGGCATTAAAATCTATTTAACCTCATACTAATACTTTCTTTAGTTTATGGTGTCATTAAGTAGGCCTAGTGTTGTAGCTAGTAAATTAATAAATGTAATGAGATGTAAGAGTTTTGTTGTTTATTTTCTTTTTATAGGTTACTCTTAGCCTACTCCCAGGTCCATGTACCTTCAGGTCATTCGAACAGAAATTAAGCTAGATTTTTCTCTTTTTTTCATGGGTTAAAAATTAGAATAGGCTTTAATATTTTTTATGCTTTAATATTGGTTTTGAACGTGTGAGTGGCTCTGAAACACCTTGTACACATGTACACCCCTTCAGTTCATAATTCCAAAGTATAGACTATAATTGGGCCTTAAGACATTATTTTTTTTGAGGAAAATAAAAAAAAAGATACGTCTCATATAAGTTGCATTTTCAGAAATAATAACGGCAGGCCTAATAATGTTGTAATGTACCAACATTATGAACACTATAGGATATTTTAGTTCCCCTCACTTTACAACAAATCCTTTCAATTTAACCGTATCAGAACAGAATAAGAATTTAAAAATATATAATTCTAATGGATAAATATAATTGCAGTATATAATAATATATGCTTAGCAATAAACATGCCAAAACAAATTAATTTATAAAGAAACGTAAGGTAAAGTTGGGCTTACCTCTCTCAGGCACAAATCCAAATGTGTCCATATTCCTGATGTAGCTGAAGCTAAACTATTAGGCTTATTAGGTAAAATAGGCTTTGTAGTTCACGCGCGTTCCAGTATTGACGGAAAAATATCACAATGAGCAAAAATATGCCCCAGTGGAGTGGGTCTCACGCCGAACAGCACGGTGAACGGCTGCTGTTTCAGATGAATGCAGTAGTTTAGTGTGCGCATGAGGCGCCGGCGCGATCAAACAGCTGAAACATAAAATAGACTACTCCGTAACTTTTGGTCATACAGTAAAGGCATAATTCAAAACTGCAAAGTGTTAGCAGTTTGAAAATTCAAGAATAATAGCAAAGTTAATAAGAATTCTTTCTAAATAAAAAGGACATACACTGACGTATTATATGACAAATCATTACGTAACACTGACATCACAATGCATTATCCTCACGAACAAATATTACGTCTGATGTTTGAATACGTATGTATTAGTGTACCATCACGACATTCTTCACGAATTCAAATGACGTCTGACGTTTGCATACGTATATCCCAACGTATACAAACTTGACGTCTGACGTTTGTATACGTTGGGATATACGTATGCAAACGTCAGACGTCATTTGAATTCGTGAAGAATGTCGTGATGGTACACTAATACATACGTATTCAAACATCAGACGTAATATTTGTTCGTGAGGATAATGCATTGTAATATGACATTTAATTTAACATTTTTTAATTTAATTTATTTATTTACTTTAGCACAGCAGATATAAGTAAAGCAAAGCTAAAAAATAGGAATATGTGGGTAAATCTGGACTTAAATCTGCTTTTAAAAATATGACATGTTTGAACACACGATTATAACGTACTGACGCTTTTCTGACGTCATTTGTCGCGGAAGCATACATTAGGCGCGTTCGGCTTGAAGCGCCGCTGTGCAGAATGATCAGTGTATGACCAGATGGATCATTGTGCTTTCAGATCGCTCTCACAGTTGATGTCATACACTGATCATTCTGTGCAGCGCCGCTTCAAATCGAACGCGCCTAATGGCGGAGAGAGGCGAGACGGGAGTGTGAGTAATTAAAAATGCTCCAACTACTTTAAAAGCTGACATCTGGGCATATTTCGGCTTTTATGAACAATCTGGGAAGCACGACCTGGAGAAGACACAGGCTGTGTGTAAATCAGGTCACGTGCAATAAAATATGCAGGGGGTAATACCACTAACTTGAGTAACCACATCAGGTACAGTTCATATATCTGACTGCTTGTATTTATTGACAAAATTGTGTACATGTAAAATAAAAAATTGAAGATGTAGTGCATCATCAATGCATTATGATGCATCGTGATATCGAATTGAACTAAACCAGTGTAGGTTCACACCCCTAGAAACTAGCCCACGAGCACATTTGTTCGGGACATCTTGGTGTTACAAAAACATATGATCGTATTGCTAGACATTTCTTTTGGCTGAGTATGAAATCTTCTGTGTCTGCCAACTTGCAGTTAAGCCTAATCAAGTGATTCCTCAAACCCCGTTTAAACCTATTCCTGTTATAGGAGACCCTTTTGAAAGACTCATCCTTGATTGCGTAGGCCCCTTGCCTAAAGCCAAGTCTGGTCACCAATGCATCCTCACAATAATGTGTACAGCTACGCACTCCCTGGAACCCGTGCCCCTGCATTCTATCACAACAAAAGCAGTGGTTAAAGAGTTGGTTAAGTTCTGTTCTATGTTCGGGTTTCCAAAAGTAATTCAAACAGATCGGGGAACAAACTTTACCTTGCACTTGTTCAAACAGCTGTTGAAAGAACTGCAGGTAGAACATGAAATGTCAAGCAAGTACCAGCCAGAGTCGCAAGGTGCACTCGAGCGCTTCCATCAGACGTTCAAGTCAATGCTGTGCACTTATTGCGTCGAAACCGGTAAAGATTGGATGGATGGATTACCCCTCTTAATGTTGACTATAAGAAGCACCATACTAGAGTCATTAGGGTTCAGCCCCGCCAAACTTGTGTTCGGACATACAGTTCGGGGACCCTTGAAGTTAATCAGTGAACAGTTCCTTTCTAAATATTCTCCCTGTGGAGTATGTTTCATGAGCATTTCCATAAACTTGGGAGGTCACTAAGCAGCATCTTTCCGACTCTCAGTCTAAGATAGATATGACAAAAAGAGTGTTGTTCGTAGTTTTCAACCTGGGGATTCTGTGCTTGTGTTGTTGCCTGTGCCCTGTTCTCCTATGCATGCTCGATTTGCTGGCCCATATAAAATAGAAAATAATCTGAGTGATACTAATTGCACTGTTCTGACTCCTGATCGACGGTGCAAAAGCAGAGTCTGCCATGTAAATATGCTGAACGCGTATGTTGACAGAAATGGGTTAACCCTGTAACTAAAAGTGTGTCTGCGGTGAATGCTGTTGATCTGCCTACTGGTTACATGCCGGAGGTAGATGGTTTAATTGGCAAAGATGTTTAAGCCTCTTGTGGGAGACTTTCAAACTCTGCCATTCTGGCCACACTGCTAACTTATCTCTCGTATCTGTCTGAGAAACACCACAATGATACCATCAAACTGATTAACCCTCTCGGGTCTGAGGTGATTTAGGGGCCCTTGAGATGTTTTGACATGCCCTGACATTTGTGCTTATTTCAGCTACTTTTAACATACTATTGGCTAACATGTATTTTTTATTTTGTATTCAGCACAAAGTGTGCTACAATAATGTGAGCAAGATGGATGTACATGTTTGCATTTTTTAGAAAAAAAAAGATTATTCATGGTTAGTAAGTTTTGAGAAAAAAAATGTATCTGAAATAAAGCCATAAACCCATGCTGAATAGTTCTGAATTACAATTGAGTAATCTCGTAGGCTAGTCTTGTAGGCTAAAATATTTACGTCAAAATGATGTGAAAATCATTCTGCTTACTCATTCACAGAAAACAATATATTGATTTAAATTTTGTTAGACATGTTTTGTGATAAAAAAGATGTATGTGAGGGAGTGGCAATGTCCATGAATATTTAGTGATTCACACCTGAGAAACAAAGGGCCGTCCGCTAATGGCCCATCAGTGTGACTGTTACTTTGAGGAATGTGATGAGAATGTGAGGAGATTTTTTTTTTAATTATTATTATTTGTATTTTATTTACAACACGGTATAATCAAAACATACATAAAGGTCAAAGACACATTATTGTGCACACTGATCTAACCACAGAGATGTGAACAGACTAAGTCATTCCTGAAAACAGATTCTGTTCAACAAGTAAAACAAATAAACCATACCTGATATTTAAGTATTTGCTGCTTCTTTCCACGGATTCAAGAAAAACAAAACATCATCAGTAGTCAAGGAGCTTGTTTTACCATAGAATATCAGTGTAGTTGAAAATCTGATGTCGGTACAGCACGCTCAAGAGGAAAACGATTGCTGATCAATCGATTAAAACATTTCTGAAATTAATCACAATTAATCCTACATAACATTAAAGTATTTAATTATACCTTTATATTGCAATGATCTCACATTCAATCTTCAAATGAATGTAGAAACAATATAAAGGCAGTATATTTTTTATATTTGTTTAATGCCATCTTTTTTATGACTGAAGGCAAGTATCACTGATACTAACTGATCTCTATTAACTTTTTTCCTACTATTTAACCAATGACTAGCTATTCAACATTAAAGTATAATTGAGAGCTATCAATTTAACATTTATTAGACTTTAACAAACTTCTAATTTAAGTGAACTTAAAACAATCTTCACATAAATAAAATTATTTATGTGAAAATATAGCTGAATTTAATAGTTATTAACACTAAATTCTAAATTAAATAGAGATAAAGTTTAAACCTACAGAAGTTATTGATTTCCTCTTTTTTTTTCTTCTTTTGTTCTTTGATTAACAGACATCACTGCAGCTGGTTATTAGGTTATTTTGGCTGCTACTTTAAAGGGGTCATCGGATGCGACATGCACTTTTACAAGTTGTGAAAAACTGAAATGTGTGTTGGCAGTGTGTGTACACAACCACCCTATAATGATAAATATCCACCCAGTGTTTTTTTTTAATCACATTAAATAATTTCCCCTTTCTCATATCAAGCCATTCTCAGATGCCTGTCTGTGTGACGTCACACAGACCCAGTGCCCAGTTGCATAAAGCATCTTAAGTGTAATTTTCCCTTAAGATCGCCCTTAAGTTTCCCTTACACTTAAGGGTGTTGCATAAAATAACCCTTAAATGTTATGTAAGGGTTTCTTTAGGTGAAACGTCATAAACCTTTAGAATTTCTCTTAAGTATGCCTTAAAACCCATTAAGTGTTGCATAAAGCCCCTTAATTGTCATTTTCCTAAGTATAACATAAGGTTTGGAAAATGTCACCTTAAGTGTTACACAAAAGTCTTCAACAAGACATGACCGGCAACTTTATATGTTAAATAGATTTTAATTTACGCATTTATTCACATATAAACATTGATCAAATTACGTACAGCACCTAATTAGCTCAAACGTGAGTGCGTCACACTCGAGAACAAATTTATATTCCATAGTATTTTATTCCTGTGTTTCCCTACATATTACCTGGAGGTGACTTGAAAAACACACACAAACCACATATTGTTGCGAACTTGCAATCGTGAGTTTATTGTGTTTACGTTTCTGCTTTTTATTCAGCTACTTCTATGAATCCGGTTTGGACTTTCTGTGCGAGAGCGCCCTCCGGCTTGTATGAATGGAACACACACTGCATGAGAGTTTAGCGCTTTAATGTTCACATCGTTTTGGATACGAAAAAAACGTCATGCATAGACTATCTTGTCTCTTTGCATTTAAATACGTATTTATTCACATTAGTCCCTGAAAACCTCTACATGGACGGATCGAAATGATGAGAGATCTTTATTTGTTGTCCAAAGATGAATACAAGTCTTATGGGTTTGAACTGACACGAGGGTGGGTAAATGATTTTTCAGAATTTTCAGTTTTGAGTGAATTATCAATTTGAGTTTCTGTCTCATCTGATCCTTCTCTTTCATATTTGGTTTTCTTTTTTGTTTTTCTTATCCATGTCATATTGTTTTCTGTGAAAACTTACACCGCTATCTGCATTAACAAATAACGTGACCATGGCAACAGTCGATTTTTTTTACGGCAAAACCTGGGTTGCTGTTGTGAAACACAACGGTTTCCTTTGCTAAGGGAAGTGTTTAAGGGATTATATGCAACACCCTTAAATCATTCCCTTAGGTACGGGGAAATCACGCCTTAAGTCTCATACTTAAGGAAAAAACTTAAGGTGCTTTATGCAACCGGGCACAGGCCCCTCCCACGATTGTTGATTGACACTAGCGTTTTACCTTAGACCTGCCCTCAGTGAGCTGTCATGAGTCCACCATTGTTTCGACGCAGGAGTAGACAAGAATGGCTCCTAAGCAATTGAGGTGTTCTGTTGTTGGATGTAATAATGAACATAGCAGTCATCATTTACTCCTGACATCTGAGTCGCTGAAGACTGTGCCCCCCTGATCTACCCAAATGCGTTTATGTTCGTGCGAATCATTTGTGATCCAGTCTCACCTCCAGAAGAAGTGAGTATAAGGTTCTTTTATGAATCTTTGCAAATCGCCTTTCCTAATAATTTGCTAGTTAGCAACTTCCACAGCTAAAGTTATGCTGGGTAGTACACAATAAAAGATTTTAAAAATCTTATAAAACCTTCAAGATGTGAGAGACAACAAACATGAGGACAAAAAATCCTAGATTTAACCGTTTTGCTCCTATAGTGTGGTGTCCTCGGGGTTCACACATCAGGATTTCTGATCGTAAATATTCAACATGTTGAATATTTACAATTCGTGATCGGGGCACCTCCGACATTCTTCCGTGCAGATTCAGTCACTATTAACACACCTCACACCACAGGAAAATCTGATAAAATAATCTTTAGAACCACCAAGATAATCTGGACATTACCAAGGATTGTCGGAAGGGGAGAAATCGGCCCAAAATCAGCCCGATTATCTTGTGGTGTGTACCCAGCATTAACAGTCTCATGAAAACGGCTCATCACCCACAGGAAGAGAGGTGCAGGGTAAGCAGAGCTCATTAGCATTTAAAAGAACATGCACCAAATGCGTTGCTGAAAACAGCGCTGATTTTGACAAGGTAAAAAGGGTGTTGTTTTACACTACCATTGAGAAATGTATAGACTTTTCATTAAGACCCTAAAGAATCATATCAACTTGTAGAAAATGGGCATCCGATGACAGCTTTAAAGAGCAGGTCATATGGGTTTTTGAAAAATCTCTCTTTTGCAGTTTATAACGTACACTGTAAAAAAAAAAAAAAAACTCGTAAAAAAATGGTAAATGACTGGCAGCTACGGCTGCCAAACAAAAACCGTAAAATTTAAGTAAAATATCTTAATCGAAATTAAGTGCAAAAACAATTTTACAGAAATTTCCATTAAAGGTTTTACAGAAAAAAAAGTTATTTTACAGATTTTTCCATTTCAATTATGATATTTTACTTTAATTTTACAGTTTTTGTTTGGCAGCCGTAGCTGCCAGTCATTTGACCATTTTTTTTAGTTTAAAACCCTTATTTTACAGATTTTTCCTAGATTATTACAATGAAAGCACTAAATGTTCTACAAAGAAACACTGTTATTTTACAAATCAAATCATTACAATCAAAAACCTTCAAAGTGTCAAAGCATGCTCAAGATGGAAAATTATCAGTTTTATTTGGAAGACAAAATACAAAGTCTGTACAAATGCCATATAAAATTAAAATTTTACGTTTCAGTAAAAAAACAAAAAAAAAACAGCACAATTACATTTAAAATACTGTACTGATGGAAGAACATAGAACAGTTTCATCAAAATGTTGAATTAAATAGTCAACTTAAAGGACAAGTTCACTTCCAGAATGAATATTTCCTGATAATGTACTCACCCCATGTCATCCAAGTAGGGCTGCAACAACTAATCGATAAGTGTTTTTTTTTTTTCAGATACCCAATTAAAGTCAAAAAGTACTATGCTATGCTATACAAGCTATGAAGGGCACATTTTTGTTATGTGAATAAATAAAAGTATTTAGTTATAAATAAATGACAAATTTGTTTTTTTATTTAAACAAATTTTTGACAGATTCCTAAAATGTGTTTTCTCTTTATTATGGCAGGTGGTCTAATAAATTGTTAAGAAAAGCATTCAGTTGGAACATTTGTTTTAAGGACATTGGGCAGAATGTGGAATAGGGGGTTTTTGTCAATAAAATAAAATAAGAAATTTTTTTGTTTTTAATCTGATTAATTGAAAAAATAATCGACCAACTAATCGATTATCAAAATAATCGTTAGTTGCAGCCCTACATCCAAGATGTTAATGTCTTTCTTTTTTCTGTGGAAAAAATTTTACGGTTTTTGAGGAAAACATTCCAGGATTTTTCTCCATATAGTGGACTTCAATGGGACCCAATGGGTTGAAGGTCCAAATTTCAGTTTCAATGCTGCTTCAAAGGTCACTGGGAACTTTTAAAGCCCTTTGAAAGCTGCATTGAAACTGAAATTTAGACCTTCAACCCGTTGGGTCCCATTGAAGTCCACTATATGGAGAAAAATCCTGGAATGTTTTCCTCAAAAACC
>NW_015506680.1:76413-117903 GCF_001515645.1 Sinocyclocheilus grahami
TTTTTTTTTTATTTAAACAATTTTTTGACAGATTCCTAAAATGTGTTTTCTCTTTATTATGGCAGGTGGTCTAATAAATTGTTAAGAAAAGCATTCAATTGGAACGTTTGTTTTAAGGACATTGGGCAGAATGTGGAATAGTGTGTTTTTGTCAAAAAAAGAAAGAAAAGAAAATTGTTTGTTTTAATCCGATTAATCGAAAAAATAATCGACCAACTAATCGATTATCAAAATAATCGTTAGTTGCAGCCCTACATCCAAGATGTTAATGTCTTTCTTTTTTCTGTGGAAAAAATTTTACGGTTTTTGAGGAAAACATTCCAGGATTTTTCTCCATATAGTGGACTTCAATGGGACCCAATGGGTTGAAGGTCCAAATTTCAGTTTCAATGCTGCTTCAAAGGTCACTGGGAACTTTTAAAGCCCTTTGAAAGCTGCATTGAAACTGAAATTTAGACCTTCAACCCGTTGGGTCCCATTGAAGTCCACTATATGGAGAAAAATCCTGGAATGTTTTCCTCAAAAACCTTAATTTCTTTTTGACTGAGTAAAGAAAAACATGAACATCTTGGATTACATAGGGTGAGTACATTATCTGGAAATATTCATTCTGGAAGTGAACTTGTCCTTTAAGTTGACTATTTAATTCAACATTTTGATGAAACTGTTCTATGTTCTTCCATCAGTATATATCTACAAGATTGTCAAGATTGATTATAAAAAGTTTTATTATTCAGATGTGAATTTACATTATCAATGAATTCTTCATAAACAGTTCTTCAGAGCCCCCAGGAGGAATTGAATAACTAAAAATCACATTTCTATCTTATCAGTTAGGGTTAATCTCATGATGAGGTTAGTTTTACCTTTGAGAGAAAGAAACAATGTGCTGTTTGCTGATAGCTTTGTATCTTGTATTTTCCACATAAATTTTATATTAATCCACAATATTCTACTGACTCCTGTGGGCTCCAAACAGTGGTGTCCAAAATGATTGAAACGCTAGTATTTTCAGCAGCTAAAAATGGTTTTAAGACAGTTATTTCTATCTTTTGCTGTAATGTGTCAGTAGAAAATATCAGTTTACATTTCCAAAAATTCATTTGGCCATTAATTGTAATAATCCAGTGAGATTTTTGTGCTCCACACAGATATCTGATCTGATCATCATCCAGTCTGTCTGGAATGACATGAAGAAACAGAAACTAAAACAGACTAAATCCAGAAGAACTGTGGTAACGTCTCCAAGATGCTTAAAAAAAAACTACCTGCAAAGCTACCTGAAAAACTATGTGCAAGTGCACCGAGGGCAAAAGGTGCTTTAAATGCAAAGGATGCTCACACCAAATGCTGATTTAATTTAGTTAACAGAAGTTAATTGATAAAGAACATTTATGACATTACTTTTGATAGCATCCCCATTTTACAGAATTTTTACACAAGTGCCTAAAACTTTTAACAGCACTGTAGCTTCGCAGGTAGGTTTCTTGAAGCGTCTTGGAGACGTTGCCACAGTTCTTCTGGATTTAGTCTGTCTCAGTTTGTTCTGATTCTTCATGTCAGTCCAAACAGATTGGATGATGATCAGATCAGATCAGATCTCTGTGTGGAGCACTAGCTGCTGTCAGACAAAAATCTCACTGGATTATTACAATTAATGGCAAAATGAATGTTGGATATGTAAACTGATATTTCCTACTGACACATTACAGCAAAAGATAGAAATAACGGACTTAAAACCATTTTTTAGCTGGAGAAAATACTAGTGTTCTAATCATTTTGGGCACCACTGTAGCTCTGACAATATATGTAGACAAACATCTGTATTTTAATTCTGAATTCTAGCTATATTAGTGTAATAATAAGTAAAACCAAAACATACACAACAAAAGCTCCATGACTCTGCTCCAGAAGTGACAGACACCGCAAATAAAGAGCAGTCCTCCTCCAAATTGCCAGTGATCAGCTGGGGGTAAAAAAAAAGAAGAAAAAAGATTGTGAGAAGACGTCTGTTTTATCTGGGATTAAAACATGAAAGAAAAATACTGTGAACATTCCGTTAAAAATAAATTAATGTTAGTATGTCTTAATGTTAGACATGAATACTCACTTACTCTGAAGATCATGTGGTAGAAGATTTTCTTTCCCCAAACTTCTGGATCATAAGGGGGAAGCACACACACAAACAAATTAATATCAATTTGTTTAATAAAACACTATCTACTTACTGACAGAGACATGGGCTTGCAAAAATGTACTCACCAGCTCCATACAAAATCTTCACAGTTGATCCAAAATCCTGGTTTAAATACAGTATTCTTCTCCAAGGAATCCAAGGATCATGCCTTCAGGTCCTCTCTGTCAAATTAGTTTACATGACAGTGTTATCAGATTACTCATTTCAAAGTTCCTTCACTTTTTGAGTTTGATCTTAAAACTAGCTGACAGTATAGGTGGGCGATATGGCCATATTATTTCACAATATAGGACATTTTATTTCACAGTAACAGTATATCACAATACAGTTATTTTTGTTATTTTGTTAAACATAAGATCAAAGTAGCAAATTACAAACAATAGGACTAATGTAATAGAACAAAGATAAGATAATTACATTTTGTGATTTTCTCTTTAGTATTTTGTTGTTTGATTAAAATTATGACCGACTGCAGGTAACGTTAAGCTAAATTATACTGCTGTCACTTTAAGAACAAAATGCACAGATCCAGTATATACTGACATGTCACCGGGTTCCTACATAAATGTTAATCTTGACTCCAAACATTAGCTTTGTGTTTAAAGGGGTCATATGATGTTGCTAAAAATAACATTATTTTGTGTATTTGGTGTAATGCAATGTTTATGCAGTTTAAAGTTCAAAAAACACATTTTCCACATATTGTACATTGTTGTTTCTCCTCTATGCCCCGCCTTTCTGAAACGTGTCGATTTTTATAAAGCTAAAAGGTCTGAAAAGCGAGGTGTGCTCTGATTGGCCAGCTATCCAGTGCGTTGTGATTGGCCGAATACCTCAAGCCTGTGACGGAAATGTTATGCCCATTACCATACTGTGATGCCCTGTCCGGCCGGAACGAGTAGAGTGAGCGGAGGCCGGCGGCTAGAGTGAGGAACGGCCGGTGGGCTTGCGGCAACCACATGTGACGACCCCGGGCTGGACTCCGCTTCATCCACGGTGAAAGCCGATCCACAGCTCGAAGTTGATGTATTCCCTCAGCGACTAGCACGGATCAGCTCTAGGCATGACGAAGCGGATATCGTCCTCTTTTGGAAGGCCAAACAAAGTAGTTTCCCTTTCACAACGAAACACACAGAGCCTTCACAACATGGCGGCAGCAACAATACTACAGCGAGAATAAAAGTTACGCCTTCTTTCTTGGCGTGAACATTTGGGCGGCGTTATGCAAATCTTTCCACATCGTGATGTAGACATGTGGGGTCGTGTTAGAACAAGCCGTTTTAGGTAGGCGTGGTTGACTCTTAACTTTTATAAAGAATACCTCTTTGGATTTGAGACTTTAGTCTTTGCAACTTTACAGATCTTCTTTATGCACCAAGAGCTTGTAACACTTCAAAGAGAAAGAAAAAATTGAAATTGCATCATATGACCCCTTTAAGTCAAGTGAATTTTGAGATGGTGTATGCTTTGTGTCTATGGTTCTTCACTCATTCCATCTATTTATTCCTCATTCATGCACATTTCTTTATCAAAGTGTCAATAACTTTAAGTAGTACTGTGCTATGAGTTTATATATTGCGCTTCATATCATCGCCACGACATGGTCATATTTCGCCCAGCCGCAGCTAACATTATTAGCTCGTACTAACAAAACACAGTAACACACACTGGTTGGACATTGAGATGTATAATCGCGATTAGCATCGCACTTCAACGCACTGTATCTTGATGTAACTATAGAACATTATATAACGGGTGGCGAACGTCAGTCCTGGAGAGCCGCAGCCCTGCATCAAACACACTTTAACAAGCTTATCAAGGTCTGAAGGGTTAATAGAAAGCTACAGACAGGTGAGTTTTAATTAGGGTTGGAGCTGTACTCTGCAGGGCTGCGGCTCTCCAGGACCGGAGTTCGCCACCGCTGTTATATAAGGTACTTAACGTTACTTACCTTTTGCAGTTTGCATGTCTGTTAGCTGCTGGTAGATGTCTGTGTCCATATTCGCGTTTATTTGTTCTCAATCGTCATCCCACAACCCAAACTCGCTCAAAATATGAATTAAACAGTCAGACGTAAAATAATCCATGTAAAAGCCATTACTAGCGAACCGACCGAGGCAGACTGCTGCAGAAGCTGATAGGCGGCACACACTGCCACAGTCACAGTGCATTTTCAAATTTAACCGGGAAAACGGCGCGCTCACTAGTCATTGGCCAGATTCCTGAGTGACGGTCAGATTAACCAATCACGCTCAAAGCAACACTGCGAGACAGCAAATAGCGTTGCAACTATGAAAAAATAACTTGTTTTAAGTGAAAGATTACAAATGTGTCTATTTTTATTCGTAGGCTGTTACATTTAATTAATTGTTCAAATGGTGATTTCACATTATGCTAGGTTGAGGTGCATCTGAGCTACATGTTGACCAGGTGTAAATCCAGTATAGCCTGTAAAGTCACTTTTGCCGTTCAACAGAGATACATAGAAAAACTGAGCCGTATTGTCCGTACAGTATCTGTGACTTTACAACCGACCCAACGGAATGGCCAGAGGTGTCATTCCCCGGCACTCGATATTCGCAAATCTAGGGGCCGTCTCTAAAGTTGCATACGACATTGGTATACACTTTTCTAACTTCAATAGCATTTGAGGAAAATTACTTACAGTAACACAACCAACGCGACGTCATTTGGACTACTGTGGTACTGCTTTTTGACATTTCTGCAATACATTCTTGTGATTACACGTGTCTGTATGTTGCGTTTCTCTTATTGACTGTATACTTTATACACTCACACTTTATTGGTTGATTTTTTCTTTATAAAAATAAAACATTTTTAATGCAATACGTTAGGGCTGCACGATAAATCGCATGCGATATTTAACTCGCATCTTATCAGTAAAGCCGGTTCTGTAATCAGCGGTAAATCTCCATCACGTGCGTGCTTTCACATTGAGCAGCATTAACTACACCAAGCCATTGTTCACTGACGAGCTGCGCAAAACCACGTTCATATTCGCCCAATTTTTTGCGTAGCTCGTCAGTGAACAACGGCTCTGTGTAGTGATGGAGATTTACCGCTGATTACAGTACCGGCTTTCTGACAAGATGCGCATTAAAGCATGGATTTATCGTGCAGCCCTACAATACATTTTTTATTGCATGGTTACATGATTTGTGGATTTTAAGGCAGATTTTCTATTTTATATATATTCTATTTCTATTCTCTATAAAATTACAGAGTTACAGCTAAATATAAAACGAATAAGATTTACTTTAAAATTACAAAAAAGAACATTAAATTGTTAGTATGGACATAAACCTTTAATATAATGAGCTACATTATTTGATTACAGATTATTTTTGTAATTTTACGTAATTTGTACATAATTTAAGAAAACAGAAAAAATTCTGTATAAATTACTGTAATTTGTCATTAATGATATAATCCTTAAAATAATAGTCAAGGTGTTAATTTACAGATATTGTTAGTAATTTTACATAGTTTTAAACATTTAAAATGACAGATAAATACTGTAATACTGTAATACTGTAAATGAAAGCAATCTGCAAAGTTGTTAATCAAAAAAGTGCATGATAAATAAAGATATTGTCTCTCAAAATAGAGAGTCGATTCTGAATCGCCTTAAGGAGTCACATTTTAAATAAATGCTAAAAGCATCATTGGCCAAAAAACTAACTTTCACACACACACACACACACACACACACAAAAAGTCACTGTTTTTTGATCCTGACACAAAATGACCAGCTAACATTAAGCATCAGCAGCACATGTGAAAGTATGAATGAGTACTAGTCAGGTAAAATCACTATAATACTAATTAGATTGTAAGAGCAGACTGATTGCTATAAAAGGAGGGAAGAAGCGCTTCCAATCCTTTTTTTTGTTGCTTCAATTAAAGCTTAGATTTTTTTAAATTTTTTTATGAAAGGTCAAATGGGTGAAGAATGCAGATTTATTTTCACAACCTTTTTTGGTCATATTTACCAAGGGTACCAACAATTCTGACATGACTGTAATTCACAGAAGCTGTCTATACTGCAAAATGAACCTTTTACCTGCACTTTGTTGTTTATGATGAGATGAGAATTAGCTAGAGTGCACATTCAGTCTGTGCAAATGCATACTGAACAAAACTCTAGCATTTTCAGCAGTGACTAAACACCTCTGATTGGCTATTGCATTCATTCACTTAACAGAAACGTATGTGATTTGTTATAATGCTTAATGCTGCAAAAAAAAAAAAAAGTGTAAAAAGATGTAAATTTAATGCCACAACTGACAAATTTCATTTCATTTTCACATTTCACTTAAATTGTGACGGCCATATAGGCATAGTTCAATTGTACAGGGGTATATTTTGCTTATCTTAAAGTTGAGGGACATTTTTGCGGCATTTTTGCCCCAAGAACTTGTTAATTCATTCATCAAGTACCATATTTAGCCTATTTACCCACTATTCAAGGGTGCAATCTGGAGCTGATGTTACTGACAGACTCATGTTGCTGTTAACCCTCCTTCTTATTTTAAGCATATTGGTTATACAAGCATAAACATGGAGAACAAATCATGCTTTTTCAGTAAACACATTCAGTTAAAAATGGATGTCTTGGATGGATGGATGTCTTTTGTTGTTATATTGCTGTTGCTAGTGTAGTGAATTTGCTTTCACCAACCTAGGGAGGTGAAATAGTGTAATGATGAAGGGTATGAATGAATGATGCATTTATATAGCGCTTTATTGTGTATTTTTGTACATCCAAAACACTTTTTTGGGTGTACAAAGGGGGGGGGGGGCTCTCCTCAACCACCACCACCAGTGTGCAGCATCCAACTGGATGATGCGACGGCAGCCACAGGACAACGGCGCCAGTGCTCTCACCACACACCAGCTACAACTGGTGGAGAGGAGAGAGAGTCATAGAGCCAATCAAGTGGTTGGGTACTCACGTCACCAGTGATGTTATGATATTTGGATCATGTGTCACTTAAGGTGTGGTTATGAGTACATCACATAAGAAAGATTGGTGGTATCTCTAACTTGTAGAAAGTCATTCTGTATCATCAACACAAGGAAGACACAAGTGTAATAAAATTATATTTTATCAACAAAAGATAGACTAGAGTAATCACAACTACTAAATGAATACCATGAATGAAAAAGGAATAAAGTGCATACGATGCATAAAATGCAAGTGGTTCAGTTGGATGTCGCTATGCCAGAGTTACGTTATCTTATGGAAAGATAAACTGTTGCTACTCTGAAACAAATAAGGTGAAGAAGCCTTATTATGCATCAAACAAATATGTGAAAGATTATTTATCAATTGCAATTAGCTATATAATATCTAATGTAAATTAGAAAAATCATATACTGATAATACACAACAATGTCAAGGTCTCTGGAAGACGTTTGGATAAGTGATAGTTACGTTCTCTGTGGTTGAATGAGCAATCCGGTGGCGGTGACTTCTTCCACTGGTTGAGCTGGTAACAATGCATTGGGGAGCAGGAATCTGTTTCAACAGCCTCGAACATGAAGCGCTTTACACTGTAAAACCCGATAAGATCAGAATACTCAAAATTTTTGTGTACACCGATTACCTAAAAAAATTAATTAAGCAACTCAAATTTTTAAAGTTAACATTAATTATAAATAACAAGTCAAACTAAAAAGCTTAAATTTGTTTTTGCTTAATGCTTAAGTGCAGTGTACTTAAAATTATTTTTTACCATACATAATGTTTTTCATTTACCAATTATTTTGATGCAGTGGTGCTTTATTAAATACAAATACTAACTCAAAAAATACACTTATGCATAAAAAACACGCACAACTGTGGCTATGCGATTGAGGATTTTTTTAGTCAGCCTTTTTTAAACCGCATGAATTGTGTATTTCTGAATGTCAAACACTGGAAGATCATTTCATCACAACTGCAGTGCTTGCAGGACTTGTAGTGGTTTCGTTGTCCATGATAACAAAATCAGCAGGAGAGGTGTTTGTGTCAGTGATGTCTGGCTTGCAATTTCCTCCTGGAATAAGCACAGAGGGTAAAACTTTAACTTCAGAGACTAAAAGTAGACATTTATATTTTAAATTAAATGTATGCATTTAGCAGATGCTTTTATCCAAAGTGACTTACAGTGCATTCAGGCTATACAAATTTTATCAGTATGTGTGTTCCTTGGGAATTGAACCCACGTCTTTTGCGCTGCTAACGCAATGCTCTACCACTGAGCCAGAGGAACATACTATTACATGTAACATATTTACTACTAATAGAGTGGGGGAACTATAACGTCAGAACCCGGAAGAGTAATTCGCCGTGGGTTCCTTCTAGATTTTCCTATGGGGTTTTATAATGGGGTTTTTCAATTAAAATAAAGCCTGTGGTAAACAGCTTGATGATACTTTTACGTTTTGTAACACACGTGATCTGTTAGTGTCCCTTCCCTTTCGGGACTCAAAACTTTGTTGTTTCTGTTACTGTCTCTCTGGATGTGCCGGAGACTCAGAACAAGGAGTGTCTTTTGGAACGGTACCTTTATACCTTCCTGATGAGGATGAGATTGCAATTTGGTGCTTCTCCATTTCCATGCTGTGATTGGCTGTTTCCATCAGAGCGGGGACACGGTGTGTCCTTTCCTCCTTTCCTCCTGTGGAACGTATTTGCATAGTCCAAACACACATTTAGAAAAGTGTCATTAAAGTTTTACCGGTGCATTCTTCACTTATCAAACCACAAACAGAATACCTTTGGCAATGTTATGAACACAGTATGTCCAAAAATGATCGAAAAAGATCGAACTGTCATGCATGCATGCATTCATTTGTCCATTAAGAGCTGAGTTTGTGTAAGATTTTGCACTACACATCGCTGTCACTCAGAATACTTATTTCTCTGAATAAATATGAGATGGGTGTGTTGTAGTTTGCATCAGTTTTAAGGTTTAAAAACATGGATTTGGATGGATCTCTGTGATCTCTCTTTGCTTCACCCACTGCTGCTGCATCCAGAGGTCCTAAGGAATTTTTATTGCAGTCACAGGCCAAAACTTAGGAATCAGTCTCGAGGTGGGTGAAGGGCAGAAACTGCATTTGACCAATGAGAAGTCCTGTCCTTCCCGGGCTTGGTGCCAAAGGTCTTCTTCTTGCCCTCTAAGAGGTGTCTGGCTGTTGTCCTAGCATCTTTATCAGATAGCGTTGGACAGTTTGCTTATGTTAGTCCTACAAGATCCAGTCAACATGTAGCTACAACTATTGTGGTCAGAGAGGAATGTGGAATGTGATGTCCACTACACTAGCATTTTATATAAGTCACAAGAACTGTGGCACTATATTACAGTGCTTTTACCAGAGTTAAGGAGGTTTCAGGCATTCACATTTAGATAATTTACTTTATTACATTATTGGCTGCAGTGATGGTACATATCTTGAACATCCTATTGGATCTTGACCTTTTTGTCTCTGTTTTGCAGTTACTCTGGGGCGAAACCAGCCCCTGAAGAGAGAGAAGCCCAAATGGAAGAGCGACTACCCAATGACCGATGGGCAGCTGCGCAGCAAGCGTGATGAATTCTGGGATACAGCACCGGCTTTTGAAGGCCGCAAGGAAATTTGGGATGCACTTAAGGCGGCTGCCCAGGCCTTTGAAAGCAATGACCATGAGCTTGCTCAAGCCATAATTGATGGTGCCAGCATAACATTACCACATGGTAAGAGGCGCACGTCACAGATGCACAGGTGCTTTGTATTATGTATTCAGATCGTTTTATTAAAATCGTCTTCCAGATTTTGTGACAATCCATTTTCTTTTTGATTTCTATTTTTCTCTCAGCTTCCTTTTCAGGTCCTTTCTTTTTTTGGGAGGGGGGGGGGGTCTTGCTTAGTTGGGGACAAAGAGTCGAAAAGTAAGCAGATCTTGCCATTTTTAAGGCATTTGTGTAGGCAGAAACACTGTTATTCCACGCAATTTGAAATACATCTGGTTTTGTTTTATTCCAGCTGCACATTTTTTTGGGCTGTTCTCTTCAGGCCGTGAATGAGCTTGTTATATCATGGCATCGGATTGTTTTCCTTAAAGGGATAGTTCTCCCAAAAATGGAAATTTGTTGTTAATTTACTCACCCTCAGACCATCCAAGATGTATGTAATTTTTTTTCCCTCTTTTTTTAGAACAGTAAAGAAGATTTTTACCTGAAATCATGGTCCTTAGTGATTCATAAAATACAAGTCAGCAGCCAATTTTTTTTTTGAGAATTAAAAAAAAAATTCAAGGAACACACAATTAATAGCCATGACTCCTGATGATATATTGAGGTTTTATGAATCGAAACAGTCGGTCTGCGTGAGAAACTGATCATCATTTACATCATTATTACCTATAATCCATAGTCTCAGGCAATGGGGAAATAGATTATTTTCCGTAAACTGGTTCTTCCAGAAAGTTTATTTCAATTAATTAGTTCAGTTCACCTGTTTGTTTACGTAATCATGCAATTTTGTAATGTATATACAATTATATTATTAACGCACCCAATAATGATGTGAAATGCGGTTGTTTTGTTGTGATGTCTAAACCATTTAAAGGGAATAAACTAGTCTTCATCAGCTCACCTTTTTACATAAACAATGAGAAACCATAAAAATTTTAATTTCACAGCTTAATTCAAAGTGCTACTATGTGCTGAACTATTTTTAGAGATAACCACAAAAAAATGCTGTTTTATAAGAAAACAGCACTTCTCATTCATTCCTATGGTAAACAACGACTGAGTGGTCATTTGATTTTTAGTTTAATATTGAAAGTAGAAAAATGAGAAACGGCTCCTTTTTAGTTTTTGAATTTTTTGCAAAAACGAAAAACAAGAATTCAACTTAATTTTTCATTTCTTGTTCAGGGGTAGAAAAATGAATAAACAGCTTTAATATTCGATTTTTACACGTGGGCGGGAATTAAACGTCCCTTTCTGCTGATTGGTCAGACAAAAAAAGATCAAACCGTGCCGTCATCAGTTCTTCCGCAGTTCCACGCTGCAGAATACTAGTCCTCTGCTGCTGCAGTTGTACGGATTCTTAAACAGTTTTATTGCAACTACATTTAATCTTTTTCTGATCAAACAATCAGACAAATGAATGGCTCGACACAACCCGTTCTGTGGCAGAGCCTAGACAGGGCTTTCTTTTGTGTAGATATAAATTCTATGCTTTGCATCAGCTGGGCATGTCAGGGTATGATATGAGAGCTGCCATAGCCTGGTGACCGTAATTTCACCAAGTACAACATGTTCCTGGATCAACATCCTTGTTGATCCTGGAACAACATTCCAATCAACCAATCAGAATTGAGGGATAACTTTTTAGGAAATGTCTGTTTTAGGCTTACAATCAGGGTTAGGTGCTTCTACACCCTTGTTAATCAACTATCATTTCACACTGATTTTAGGAATAAATTATGGGTAGAGTTAGGTTTAGGGCAGGGGTGCCCAAACTCGGTTCTGGAGGGCCGGTGTCCTGCAGAGTTTAGCTCTAACTTGCCTCAACACACCTGCCACACACTTGCCTTCAAATTTCTAGTATGCCTAGTAAGAACTTGATTAGCTGGTTCAGGTGTGTTTAATTGGGGTTTGAGCTAAACCCTTCAGGACACCGGCCCTCCAGGACCGAGTTTGGGCACCCCTGGTTTAAGGGTAGGGATTGGGTTTTGTCTATATTTTTGGACAGTAATGTTGATCCAGGATCAACAAAAGATGTTGATCCAGGAACATGTCTTAATCAAAATCACGGCGACCGCCATAGCCTACCCTGGTCCCCCAGTAAGTTTGTTTGTTTAATTAAGTAATTAATTAATTAATTTGTTTCAAAATAATAATATATTTTAAACACTAATACAAAAAGGAAAAAATAATGCTTTGGCTTGGGTATATACAGAGCTGGGTAGATTACTTACAAATTGTAATCCGTAATCCAAATTACATGAAAAAAATTTAATCAGTAACGTAATCCATTACATTACACATTTTAGGTGATATAGTCAGATTACTTTTAGATTACTTTTGACCTAACTCGTTTATCACGTTCATTTAAACAGGATAATCATGTACCATAATGATGTAAAAATACAAATAGTAAGAAAATATATTCCTTTCATTGTAATTAACAACATGAAGTGCATTAAACATTATATTACGTCAGGGTTTCCCAAATTGGGGTTCGTAAAGGAACTGCAGGGGGTGTGTGTTTAATGAAAGGCTAACAAGTAATTAAATCATAAAAATGTAAAATTAAAATAAATCATACACTTACTAAAAAAAAAGATGAAATATTTTATGTTTACCTTCACGCCATATGACCATTCACCAATGTCAGAGAACCATTAACATGCAAATGTGATACTTAATTATTAAAATATTTAATTTTAAATCTCAGGGGTACTTAAAGGATCACTGATTATGATTTCACTTTTTTAACTTTAGTGTGTAATGTTGCTGTTTGAGCATAAAAAACATCTGCAAAGTTACGATGCTCAAAGTTTTACAGAATTGCTGATTAACCACCCCTTTAAAGTAAATATGTTAGGTGAAAGAGGTTCAGAGGACAAAGAGTTTGGGAATGTCTGCAAATAAGAAAAAAACGAGAATTTGTGCATTTTAATGAGTTTGAAAGACAAAAGCCTTTAAATAATACATAATAATACATGGTTTAATAACCTACTGAGTGATCGTTCAAATAAAAATGAATGCGTTCAACAGTAGTTGATGCAATGTTGAAACACTTCTTAAACCTGAAATGATTTTTGTAAATCCATTGGTCAAATGCTGTGTAGCCACCGGACTGATCTCTGTCCGAATGTCCACAAAACTGGAAGACTTTCTGAGTGTATATAAGCAGTTGTAATGTGGTGTTTTGTTTCATGTTCATGTTTTCCATGTCTTTTATTTTGTAATTGTTTCATGGTCCATGTTAGTGTCATGCTTCCCTTGCTTCATGTCTCTCTGCCTTGTGTATGTGTCATGTTCTGATTGGTAGTCTTAGTCATGTGTCTTGTTCCCCATTGGTTTGTTCATGTCATGTGACCCTCCTTGTCTGCTATAAGTAGCCTTCATGTTCCCATTGTGCCTTTGTCGTGTATTGAACGTATTTAACCCACTGTTGGTGAGTCTAGTCTGTTTGTGTCAAGTCTGCTTGTCTGTTCAAGTCAAGTCAAGTCAAGTCAAGTCAAGTACGTGGCGCTCAAAGACATTTTCCGTCATGGGTTAAACGAGCCCATTTGCTCCCAGCTTCCTGGGGGAAAGGTTCACTGGTCCCTTTCCGAGTATATAGACTTTGCTCTGCGGTTGAGTGGATCTGTTTTTACTGTGGGTGTCATGGAGGAACATGCCACTTCCCCAAAGTCTGCTCACGACTTGGCTGCCAAGCCACAGCCTTCACACGTCATGTCTGCCAAGCCACAGCCTGCTCACGTCATGCCTGCTACGCCAGAGCCTGCTAATGCCATGTCTGCTACTCCAGGACCTGCTCACATCATTCCAGATAAGTCAAAGTTTACTCATGTCATGTCTACAAACTCAAAGCCTGATCACATCATGTCTGCCAAGCCAGAGTCCGCTAACGTCATGTCTGCTACCCCAGGTCCTCTTCACGTCACGTGGCCCTCCATGAATTCACCGCCTGTCCTGTTACGGCCACGGAGGCCGTCCATGAATTCACTGTCTGTTCTGTCACGGCCAAGGAGGCCGTTCATTAACTCACTGTCTGTCCTGTCATGGCCAAGGAGGCCGTTCGTGAACTCAATGTCTGTCCTGTCAAGGCCAAGGAGGCCGTTCATGAGCACACAGTCTGCCCTGTCACGGCCATGGAGGCCGTTCATGAACTCACAGTCTGTACTTTCACGGCCAAGGAGGCCATTCAAGAAATCTCTGCTTGTTCGGTCACAGGCAAGTGGTCTGTCCATGTCTCTGCTCCGCCCTCTGCCTTGTGTATGTGTCACTACCTGATTGGTAGTCTTAGTCATGTGTCTTGTTCCCCATTGGTTTGTTCATGTCATGTGACCCTCCTTGTCTGCTATAAGTAGCCTTCATGTTCCCATTGTGCCTTTGTCGTGTATTGAACGTATTTAACCCGCTGTTGATGAGTTTAGTCTGTTTGTGTCAAGTCTGCTCATGCTATGTCTGTTCAAGTCAAGTCTGTGTCTTGGATTATTGTTTGGATCACTCTGTAAATAAACTGCACTTGGGTTCTCACTACGCTCGCCTTCAGTGGATTGACTCTTTACAGCAGTAGACTATTTTAGAAGGGAACATTTAAAAGATAGAAAAAGAGGAATTAGAGAGAATCAATAAATGATGAATAATTTATTTATATTGTGTGAATAATATGTAATCATGTAATCTATAAAAAAGTAATTGTAGTCTGATTAAGAGTATTTTAAAATGTAACTTACTCTGATTACAAGTGTTTAATTTTTGGAATCTAATTATGTAGCCTAATCCCGATTACACGTAATCAGTTACTATCAAGCTCTGGGTAGGCTATATAAGAATCAGAATCAGAATCAGAATGAGCTTTCTTGCCAGGTATTTTTTCACATACAAGGAATTTGTTTTCATGACAGAAGCTTCCGCAGTGCAACAGAATGACAGCGACAGAACAAAAACACAGATAATAAAAAGAAGAATAAAAAAATAGAACAAGTAAATAAGGAATAACAATATATAAATTAACAATTGTATATGCAGGTATATTACAATAGACAGTTTTGTATGTACAGGTATATTATGTGCAAATTTGAGGTGTAGACTAAGTATGTGTGTTAGATAAATAAGTGTGTAAGTGTATAAATAGTGTTGTGTGTTCCACAGTTATTGTCAAGTGTTCATGAGATAGATTGCCTGAGGGAAGAAACTGTTCCTGTGTCTGGCCGTTCTGGTGCTCAATGCTCTGTAGTGTCGACCAGATGGCAAAAGTTCAAAGAGGGAGTGTGCTGGATGTGTGGGGTCCAGAGTGATTTTGCTAGCCCTTTTGCTCACTCTGGATGAGTACTGTTCTTGAAGAGAAGGGAGGGTTGTACCAATGATTCGCTCAGCAGTCCGGACTACCCTCTGTAGTCTTCTGAGGTCAGATTTGGTAGCTGAGCTGAACCAAACAGTTATAGAAGTGCAGAGGATGGATTCAATGATGGTAGAGTAGAACTGTTTCAGCAGCTCCTGTGGCAGGTTGAACTTCCTCAGCTGGTGAAGGAAGTACAACCTCTGCTGGGCCTTTTTCCACAATGGAGTCAATGTGAGTGTCCCACTTTAGGTCCTGAGAGATTGTGGTGCCCAGGAACCTGAATGACTCCACTGTTGTTACAGTGCTGTCCATGATGGTGAGTGGGGGGAGAGCAGGGGGGTTTCTCCTAAAGTCCACTATCATCTCCACTGTTTTGAACGTGTTAAGCTCCAGATTGTTGAGACTGCACAATAGGCCTATAACGTTCACAAAGGAACTATCATTCTGACTGACAACAGGAGAACAACAGAGATATTAAAATACATACTCTTCTGAGTTCTATAATGTAGGTTTTTGTTTTATTAAAATTAAAAATGATTGATATCTCAAAAGAACATGCACTTGTGCGTGGCGCGAGCTTCTGTGCACTCGCACACAGGAATGCAACACAAGATTTACATAAATGTAATTACTTGCCATTTTGGTTTGTTTCTCACCAAACCTTACAGTACACCTTCAAAACGTTTGGAATGTAGCCTACACCACGAGATGCATATGATTATTTTATGACAGATTTGCATCCGCTTAAAGAATGAAAAGTGAAAGTCACCATTCTCTGCCATTAAATGGGTAAGTGCCAGCAGGACATTTGTGTGTGTGTGTTTCGAAAAAAAGAAGGTAGGCCTAATAAGCCTTTAGAACAACATCTGACTAGTTACCCTAGTTAAATAAAGCAGACAAACGTGACTACTGTCAAGCGCAGACCAGTATTGAAGTGCACAGGAAATATGCAGCAGTCTAAAGCAGTTTATTTAATTAATATCGAGTATTAGTTGATGTTCACTTGGATTTGTTCCTCAAGAGGGGAAATAATTTAATATGTTGTCATTTATAGTCATATGGTAAAATGTATATTTTTATTTGTGTACATTCAAAATGACTACAAAATGTTGTGCCTTTGAAAAACAAAGAAAACAACAGAATGCGCTGCTTTAGCGCATCTCGGTCTCCTTGAACATCGTATGTCACAAACATGAACCAATACACAGCGACTACTTGACGCGCCTATTTTTAAAAGTCTACATTAAGGTTATTTGACATAAATGCATCATTTAAGTCACTTTAGAATAAATCACAGTATGTATCATGATAAAAAAGTGACTTTACAGTTTGGAAAATATGGTAGGCTATAGCCAATTATTTCGCGGACCCCCTATCACTTTGAGAACCGCTGGTCTACACAGAAGAAAGCCCTGTCTAGGCTCTGTCACAGAACGGGTTGTGTCGAGCCATTCATTTGTCTGGTTGTTTGGTGAAAAAAAGATAAAATATAGTTGCAATAAAACAGTTTAAGAATCCGTACAACTGCAGCAGCAGAGGACTATTCTGCCACGCAGAACTGCTGAAGGACTGATGACAGCATGGTTTGATCTTTTTTTTCTGACCAATCAGCAGAAAGGGGCGTTTAATTCCCGCCAAGCTGTTTATTAATTTTTCTACCCCTGAACGAAAAACAAAAAATTAAGACGAATTCTTGTCTTTCGTTTTTTGCAAAAAGTGAAAAACTAAAAAGGAGCTATTTCTTATTTTTCTACATTCAATATTAAACAAAAAATCAAAAGACCAAAAGATACACGGACCATTAAGGTACACGTGATCCAAGTTAGCCATTACACTTTCTCCAATAGTAAGTAATACAGACCCTCTCATCTCCCTATAGTAAGACAATCTCTAGTGCTACTCGAGCTCCAAACTGTTTCAGACGGTGAAGTCCAATTTGGTGAACTGGTTTAAATAGTTCACTAAAAAGAACTGGATCAAAAGAATTAATAATTCACAAAACAGATATCACTCGGGACTGTTTGCCTAAGGCTATGGATTACAGGTAGTAATGTTATAAATAGTGTTCGGTTTCTTGCACAGATTGATTGTTTCACTTCATAAGACCTCAATATATCGTGCAGCCGCTGACTTGCATTTTATTAATCACCAAGGAGCACGGTTTCAGCTAATAATCTTTTTTACTGTTCAATTCAAGAAAAAGTCACCTGCATCTTGAATGGTCTGAGTTTGAATAAATTAACAGCACATTTTCATTTTTGGGTGAACTACCCCTTTAACCTTCTTTAAGTGCAAACGAGTGACCATGTCTGAAGTGCTAGAGAAGAGTCAATAGTTTCTGTTGCAACATCAAGTTCTTTTGAGCTATCTGGTATGCTGAGGAGTAGAGATGAGTCAGGAAGATTGTTTAGTGGTAGTCTTCAGTGGTAGAAGTGGTAGTTCAGCCAAATTTGTAACAAGGAGTTGAGTTTGCAGCTTTAGCTAAATGGAGTTTACACAAAACTAGATACTGATCTTGAGATGTCTTTTTTTAAATCTAGCACCTAAAACAGATAGTAGAGAAATGCATCATTCTTTATTTGCCTAAACAAACACAAAATTATTCAGGACCTCAACCCTGTGCCTAGTCAGCCAACAGGGTTGCAGCAATTCAATTTCACAGATTGTATATCCGGAAGAAAAAAAAAAGAGAATAACCCCCAACAAATAAAGGATTATGTGATACCAGTTAACAGTCAACAATCACACCAAGCACCCCACAAAAATTGGTAGGAGGTCTGTTTAATAATAAAAAATAAAAAAATACATACACACAAAATGTTTGTTTACTTGTTTGTTTTCTAATGTGTACTTATTTATTTATTAAAAAATACATAAAATACAATTCATGCATGCAACAATTTAATACTCTTCTATGATGACCATATTTTTTAAATTTATGTAATATTAAGATGATTTATAAAAAAAAAAATTATTTTGTATTAATAATTTGTGTTATTTTTTTATTAATAACATTTTTCTGTGAATTTTTTTTTTTTTGTACATTGATACATTTAAAGTCTGTTTGAACCAGAAGTTGCTGCAGACTTTATTTCAGTATAGTGACATATTTTTCAACTGAAGCGGAATATTGAATGGAGAGCAGGGTTTTATTTTTGCGCTCCTCCTCTCCATTTCTCACACACAGCAAATGGTTGGAGGGACGTGGTTAAGGATATTCGGTCCAAGCCAAGGCCCAATCATCAAACTGACGTCATCAGAGTAGGAGTGCCATTCCAAAGCGGAAGCAAATATTCAGATTTTGATCAAATATTACCAAGACATATATATATATATATATATATATATATAATTTTCAGGTGATTATTATTATTTTTTTTTTATTTATCCTTTATTTTACCAGGATAGTCCCATTGAGATGCAAATCTCTTCTTCCAGGGAGTCCTGGCCAAAATGGCAGCACAAAAAGTTTCACAATAAAACAAATACAAACACTTAAACAAACAAAAGTTTGCCATACATTCAGATGATTACAAATCTGTGGGAAAAAAAACAACAACAACCAGCATTTACTCATAGCAAGTACATGTTTCCTTTAGAGAAGACCATAAAAGGTTTTTAAAAAAATTTAAAGAGGGGAGTGTTTCCAGCATAATAACACTCTGCAACTCGTTCCATAATAAGGGAGCAAAAAAAGAGATGGCAGTTTTGCCAAGCTCTGAATATTCTCTTGGGACATTTAAAAGTAATTTAGCAGAGTATCTAGTGCTGTAATTACATGTATAAAAGGATAAAAGACTGCAGATATAAATTGGTAATTTACCTAACTGTGCCTTAGCGATAAACAGCAGCATGTGCACTTTCCTTCTTTGAAACAATGAGGACCATCCCACCAATTCATACAATATACAATGATGAGTGTGTGAAGAAGCACTCATCACAAAACGTAAAGCAACATGGTATACATAGTCCAACTTTTTAAGTGAAGATAAACTTGCATGCATATAAATCACATAACCATAATCTAACACTGAGAGGAAACAACTTTGTATAATTCTCTTTCTCGCTTCAAAAGGAAAACGTTTCTTTAAGCGAAAAAGAAAACCCAATTTTAGTCTAAGCTTTTTAAAAAGTTTTTCAGTATGTACATAAAATCCCAATTTGTCATCCAACCATATGCCCAAGTATTTATAACAACTTACTCTTTCAATAGATTCTCCTTGTAAAGTTGAAATAGGGTAGTCTGTTTCAGTGCGACAACGAGTGAAAAGCATGTATTTTGTTTTCTTTGAGTTTAAAACCAATTTTAAGTTGGACAATGACAGTTGCAGTAACTGAAAAGATTATTGCAAGAGCTCTATGGCTTGATTCACCGAATGTGCTACTGTGTAAATAATTGTGTCATCGGCATATAAATGAATTCTAGCTGAGGTTATCCCACGACCAAGGTCATTAATATAAATAGAAAATAAAACTAGTGCTAAAATAGAACCCTGTGGAACACCTTTTGTAATTTTTTGTTCATTTGAAATTAAATTTTCAACTGAGACACACTGAGTTCTTTTTGATAAATAATTATTGAATCAATTTAGAGCCATTTCACTAAAACCTATACAACTTAGCCTCTGTAATAAAAGTTTATGATCTACAGAGTCAAATGCTTTAGAGAGATCTACAAATAATGCTGCACAATGTTGTTTCCTATCCAAACATTTAACAAGATAATTTGTAACCAGCATAGCTGCTGTAATAGTACTATGACCCGATCTAAAGCCTGATTGAAATTCATTTAAAACTTTATTTTCAGTTAAGAACTGTTTCACTTGATCATTAACAAAAGATTCAAATACTTTTGCCAACACAGACAACCTACTAATTGGCCGATAGTTATCCAAAACTGATGGGTCACCACCTTTTAACAAAGGGAGAACCTTTGCTGATTTCCATGCACGAGGAATAACATTTGAAGTTAAACTCAAGTTAAAAATAGAAGTGATGGGCTCTGTTATAAGATCTGCAGAAAAAAAAAAAAAAGCTTCTATTTTATCAGACCCTGTTGATTTTTTAATATCCAAATTTAATTGAACTTTATGAACTTGTGTAGCTAAAATGGGAGTAAAACTAAACAGCCGAGTAGTACAACATGAAGTAACTTCCACGTTTTCTTATTCCCTTAAATTTCTATAGTCGTGGGTTACTCCCGCAGAAATAAAGTGGCTATTAAAAGCATTTACTATATTCTCTCTATCTTTAATTATACTCTCATTTAATTTCAAATAGTCAGGTAGATTGGTAGAGGTTTTTTGACCAGAAACTGATTTGGTCAGTTTCTAAAAATTAGACGGATCATTAATATTCTCATTTATCATATTTAAATAATAATCACATTTAGAGCTTTTTACTAATTTTGTACAATTATTTCTTATTGTTCTGTAATTAATCCAGTCCATATGATTATTAGTTTTCTTTGCTTTAGCCCATGCAATATCTCTTTTTTTATATAAGTGAAGATATGGAGTCATTAAACCAGGGATTATCTCTATTTCTCACTCTAAATCTTTTAAAAGGTGCATGTTTATCGCATATAGTCAAAAAAGTGCTTTTAAAATACTCCCAGGCTAAATCAACATCAGGTATCTGTGAGACACTGTATAAATCACTATTATAAATATCTTGTAAAAAAGCTTGCTCGTTAAAATATGAAAATTTACGTTTCAAAATAAAACGAGGATCCCTTTGGAATCCTGCAGTTTTTCACACAAACCACAGGACAATGATCACTAACATAGTTACAAAATACACCCACTGCAGAAAATCTGTGAGGAGCATTAGTTAAAATGACATCAAGTAGCGTGGATTTAGTTGGATCTTTATGATTTAACCGTGCAAGGTCTAAATCGTGCAATTAACTTGCACGGATTAATTGTTCATCTCAAGACTAGCAATGGGTGCTAACAAAATGAATATTTTAAATTTTGATTTCATGCGGACTTTTTTTTTTTTTTTTTTTAAATAGTCATATGGATGCCAAGTTATCATAAATGGCAATGTACAGTGTGCATTTCCAGGAATGTACTCTACAGTTCCAACAATTTCACTCCATGGTGGCCTTTTCAGAAGCATAAACACACCACCACATCGGATGACCAGGTGATGTCAAACAGTAGTGTCACATGAGATTTTTTTTTCTCCAGCAATGTAGTCATAGTGAGCATCAGCAGTTGTTTCAGCAGCAGGAGAAATTCCATCCACAGTGGTTTTAGGGGGTTCTAGAGCTGCTCTGCATGTCATGCATTGGGTCTGTGGTTGTTTGACTTGCACAGCACTCAGAGAGCAGTGTAAGCATATTTATAGCTGAGAGATTCACCCAGAAAAAAGGTCACAGATTGTAACCATCCTCCACTTTCTCTTAAAACTCACTGGTTGTGAGTTTACAGAGATGAGTTCACACAGTTATTTTACTGTCTTTGAGTATTTGTGGTCAAGTTTATGTGAAGAGCAGTACCACTTGGTACCACTTTTTTTTTTTTTAAATCACCTTATTGGAATTGAAGCGCCCACGCTCCCACCCGCTTTGTGGATTGTAATTGGCGCGAGGCGCGAAACATGCTTAATATTTTTTGGGACCTGTAATATTTTTGATAAATAAAAAGTTAAAAAGAATCAGAATCAGAAGAGCTTTATTACCAAGTAAGTTTACACACACAAGGAATTTGACTTGACGACGAGCTTCCAGTGTAGAAGAAAGTACAGACATAGTGCAGACATACATGATAGTGCAGACATACATAGGAATAACACAGTAGGGATGGAATATAGAACTAATGTAAGAAGAAAAAAAACTAATTAAGAAATTAAATAATGTACTATATACAGAAATAGAAGTATAGATAAAAAATTTAATTGTTAGATAAATGTACAGATATAAGTGTGCAGATATGTTATTTACAAAGTGTGCAGTTTACAAGTGTAAAAATTTTGGATTCTGTGTATAAATATGTCAGTTGTGATGGATGATGTATAATTATGAACGTTTAATTGTTCAGGCTGAATATAGCCTGTGGGGAAAAAAACTGTTCTTGTGTGAATGACTCTACTGCAGAACCTGAATGACTCTACTGCAGCCACAGTGCTGTTCATGATGGTGAGTGGGGGGGGGGAGTACTGGGGGGTTCCTCCTGAAGTCAACTATCATCTCCACTGTTTTGAGCGTGTTCAGCTCCAGGTTGTTGTGACTGCACCAGACAGCCAGCTTTTTAACCTCCTGTCTGTATGCAGACTCGTCTCCGTCCTTGATGAGGCCGATGACTGTTGTGTCGTCCGCAAACTTCAGGAGTTTTACAGAGGGGTCCTTTGAAGTGCAGTCATTCGTGTACAGGGAGAAGAGCAGTGGGGAGAGAACACAACCCTGAGGGGTGCCAGTGCTGATGGTGATAGTCCTGGATGTGAGTTTGCCCAGCCTCACTAGCTGCTGCCTGCGTGAGAGCAACAGGTCTGTAGTTGTTAAGTCCAGTGATTTTGGACTTTTTGGGTACCGGAATGATGGTGGAGCGTTTGAAGCAGCAGGGAACTTCACACAGCTCCAGAGATCGATTGAAGATCTGTGTGAAGACGGGGGCCAGTTGGTCAGCACAGACTTTTAAACAGGCAGGTGAAACACCATCTGGGCCTGAAGCTTTTCTAGATTTCTGCTTCCTGAAGACCCGGTTCACATCCTCTACACAGACCTTAAGCGCAGGTTGAATGGTGGGGGAGGGAGGGAGGGGGGTTGCAGGGGTGGTAGGTGAATGTGTGAAGTGCAGTTCAGATCGGATGGAGGGTGATAGACTGACTTTTTCAAATCGGCAGTAAAACACAGCCAGTTGTTGATTCTCCACAAACTGTGGGGGTGGTGTCTTGTACATGGTGAAGTTCCTCAGACCAGTCTATACTGATGCCGAATCGTTGGCTGAAAGCTCTTTTCTCAGCTTTTCAGAGTAATTTTTTTAGCCACTCTGATCTCCTTTGTTAGTCTGTTCCTGGCCTGGTTATACAAGATTTTATCCCCACTTCTGTAAGCATCCTCTTTGGCGTGACAAAGCTATTTGAGTTTCCCAGTAAATCACGGTTTATCATTATTAAATGATAAGAATGTCCTGGTAGGAATGCACATATCTTCACAGAAACTTCAAAAACACTCCAATCAGTTAGGTCGAAACAGGCTTGTAAATCCTGCTCCGCTTCATTAGTCCATCTTTTGACAGTCCTTAAAACAGGTTTATCTGATTTCAGTTTCTGCCTGTAGGTCGGTATAAGATGAACCAAACAGTGATCAGAGAGCCCCAAAGCTGCTCATGGGACAGAGTGATATGCATCCTTTATTGCTGTGTAACAGTGATCCAATATATTACTGTCCAGAGGCACATACACATTCACAAGAATGAAAGAGGAAAACTCCCGCAGCGAGTAGAAAGGTTTACAGTATATGATGAGTGCCTCTAAGTTAGGACAGCACAACTTTTTCAGCGTTGTTACATCTGAACACCAACTTTCGTTGATGTAGAAACACAATCCATCACCTCTCATTTTTTCTGTTAACTTCGCGATGCAATCTGCTCTGAACAGCTGGTAGCCCGGCAGATGAAGCGCGTTGTCCGGAATGGCTTCACTCAACTAGGTTTCAGTGAAGCACAGTGCAGCAGAGTTTGAAAAGTCCTTGTTGGTGCGGGTGAGGAGAAGAAGTTCAAAAAGAACAAGTGTTTATTCAAAATTGAGATTTTGTGTTACAATATACACTATTCAGAAGTTTGGGGTCAGATATTTTTTTCTTTCTTTCTTTTTTAAAGAAAATCTTTAAAAAGTTTAAAGAAAGTTAAAGAAACATTATTCAGCAAGGATGTGTTAAATGGATAAAATTGATAGTAAAGACTTATATTGTTAGAAAAGATTTCTATTTTGAATAAATGCTGTTCTTTTTAACTTTTTATTAATCAAAGAATCAAAGAAAAAAGTAACACAGGTTCCAAAAAAAAAATTAAGCAGCACAACAGTTTCACTGTTGTAAAACAGCATATTAAATCAGCAACACTGATAATAAATCAGCATATCAGAATGATTTCTGAAGGATCATGTGACACTGAAGAGTAAGTAATGATGCTGAAAATTCAACTTTGCTTCACAGGGATAAATGTTATTTAAAGTATAGGTATTAAAATAGGAAACCAATATTGCAATAATATTTCACAATACCACTGTTTTTTTCTCCTGTATTTTTTAAATAAATGCAGCCTTGATGAGCAAGAGACTCCATTAAAAAACAAGGTTTATTTATTAGGTTTATAATATAGGCCTAACATAATATAATATATTATCAAAACAAACAATTTAAACTGATAGTATAGAATAGAATAGAAAACAAACTGAAGCAAAACTTAAACTGAGATCTGTAAGTTAAATAAATAAAAAAAACGTGAACGTGAATTCTTCTATAGCTATCTAAACATCCATATGAACTAATGTTTGCAAGCGAACTTAGAGGGAACATTGGCTAGAATCCCTCTAAGGAGCGGATTCCAGACACTCCATGAAAGTCAGGAGGGTGGTGGAATGGAGGCGGATCAGGGGGAGGGATGGTGGCCCAAGCCCGTGTAGTAGAAGAGAGCCTGGAGACAGAGGTATAGCAGAGTTCCAGGGCGGAGCAGGCTGCCGGGGCGGGGCCGGCAGAGCAAGAGGAGCTGAAGATCCCCATGGCAGAGCAGATGAGTCGATGGGACCAAAGATCCCCACAGTGGAGCTGACTGAGCTGAAGATCACTTCAGTGGAGCTGAGAAGGCAGATGACCCCCCTGGTGAATCAGGCAGGACTGCAATGAGGAGCACAGAGAGGTTAGTAATAGCCTTTATGGCCGTAACAGGACCAGCAGACCATTCAGCAACGCTCTCCTTGACAGTAACAGGGCAGACAGACAGTTCAGCCACATTCTCATTGACTGTGACATTGGAGTCAGGAGTAGGCACCACTGCCCAGAGAGGAGCTGAAGCGGATGCTGCTGCCTCGAGAAGTTCTGCAGCAGAAGCCGCCACCCCAGGAGGAACTGGAGCAGGCTCAGGAGCAGGCTTCTGGACTGGAAAGAGCTCTGGAGTGAACTCGTAAACTTGAGTGGGCTCAGGAGCGGATTCATGGATTAGAACAGGCTCTGGAGTGGACTCGTAGATGGAAGCAAGATCTGGAATGAACTCATAGACTTGAGTGGGCTCTAGAGCGGATTTATAGACTGGAGAGAACTCTGGAATGAACTTGTAGACTTGAGTGAGCTCAGGAGTTGATTCATAGGCTAGAGTGTGCTCTGGAGTAGACACGTAAACTGGAGCGAGCTCTGGAATGAACTCGTAGACTTGAGTGAGCTCAGGAGGGAACTCATAGACTGGGGTGGACTGTGAGGGCTCTTGGGTTGGAGCGTGCTGCTCTGGAGTGGACTCTGAAGGCTTCCAGACTGGAGCAGGCTCTGGAGTGAACTTTGAGGGCTCCTGGACTGGAGCGGGCCTTTGAGTGGACTGAGGGCTCCCAGACTGGAGCGGATTCTTGAGTGGACTTTGAGGGCACTTGGGCTGGTGCGGGTTTTGAATTGGATTCTGAGGGCTCCTGGACTGGAATGAGCTCTTGAGTGGACTCAGAAGCTGCCCATGCATGCAGAACAGCCTAAAGGTGAAAGGCAAAGATAGCCTTTTTGATTATGGTGGCAGCAGTGAAATCAGGCGGCTCTGTAGGGACCACCAGAGTCAGGTCCTCCAGGACCACCAGACTTGGGACCACTGGAGTCAGGTCCTCCAGGACCACCGGACTTGGGACCACCGGAGTCGGGTCCTCCAGGACCACCAGACTTGGGACAACAGGAGTGGACTTTGCTGCCTTCTTGACCTTCATTTAAGAGTCCGAGATAGTGAAGCCTCACTGTTCTCTGGAGGTGTTGTAGCAGAATCGGGCATCTCCGGGGGCACTGCAATGGGCACACTCTGACCTGGTGTTACTACTAAACTGCAGTAACAGAGATAGTCAATGAAACCCCAATAATCAAAAGTCTTAAATCCCTCCATCTCGCACAGAGGCAAGGGGTTACCAAGGAATTCATTAAAAATCTTGTTTAGCTTAGAGTCACAAAGTTTCAGTCCCACTGCCAAAGTCCAAAATGTCTGCGCAAGGCCTCCTACTCCCAACACCTGTTGACGCAGTGGCACCAACAGCTGGAGTCATGCCTTTCGCTCCTTCTTAGAAGCCGGAGGAAGAATCTGAATGCTCATGTCCCACAGTCTATGAAGGTGGACTAGCTGCTGGATCTGAAATGGCTTCAGCATTCTGTCAGGGAATGACTTTGGAGAAAACATTGAAGATCCAAATGCAGTTTAATCCAAGAAACAACGATCCAAGCGGCAACAGGCAGAAACAAAAGCAAAGGGTAGTCCACAGCACAGCGTAACAGAAAACAATACTGAAGTAAACAAGGGCTAACAGAACATGGTATATAAAGGGAACTAATAAGACTAATGACACACAGCTGGGAACAATAAGAATTAATAGACAGAGCAAAGGGTAATGGGAAATGAAGTTGTAAGAATCTATAGTCTGCCCGACCCAGATTTCACTCCACAATATGTTTGATCATGTTTGACAAATTGTAGAATGAGAATGGGTGTGACACACTGAGAACTGTCTCAGACAAAGGGGTGTCAGAACTTAATTAACATACAGACTACAGCTGTTACGACAGGAGCAACTTAATTTACATTAATGGTAGTAAACTGTAACTGTATAAAAGGTTTGAGCTTAGGATGTTCGGGGTTCATTCCGACTCCGTTGAACCCAAGGTACTACATGTACTTTGTCACTGCTATACTGCAATAAACATCTTCATCAAGATCTTCAACATTCTCCACTTTTTCTTACAAAGTCCAGATCCAAACGGCAATGATCCAAGAGGGCCTCAGAAGGCTGTGACAGACTGTTTTTGTTAACTGGATCAACAAATTCTTTGACAAATCTGAGCACTACTTCTGTCATGAACTTTGATGAAAGCGTTTGACTTCAAAGGACAGAAGAGGATAAAGTACATGTTTTGATTAAACTACTTCCTTTTGATTTTGAATTAAAAAAAAAATTTTTGGTGGAAAAAAAAAAGTTTGGAACAGCATATGATGGTTAGTATATGATTGTTTCATAAAATATTCTTTGATCTGCTGAGCAGTAAAGAGTTTCACCAGAAAACATCTAAATCATCATCTGAAGCATTTAATAAAATCATCGTATTACTGAAATGAATAAAACAGTCTTTTAAATCAAAACCTACTCCTTTAAAACAAAACCTGTCATCATGATAGTATGAGTGTTACTTTTTTTTTTTTTTTACTAAATTCCATGGAGGTGTAGCTCATTATGATTAAAATGACTTACTTCCCTTTTTGGAAGAAGCCAGTGATGTAATCTTATTGTTCCTGTGGTGTGAACCCTGTCTCATTGTCATTGATTCATTTCACCAACTTCCTCTTTGGTTGAAAAGTTGACAGATCCTCAGTGAGTCTCTATGTCAGGAGCAGCATACTCATCATGTGATGTGTGTGTCTGTATTTATTTTATTAAGTAGGATTTCAAAACAGCCTTTGTAGCTAACACTATGCTTTTTATTTTTTATTATGCAAGTAAAGAATGTGGCAATGTTTACATGTGCCAAATACATAATCCCATGGACCAAACATATAAAATAAAAGTAAGAAACATAGGCTAAGTAAAGAAAGTGGCAATATTTACATGTGCCAAATATAGACTACATAATACATATAGAATACATCCACCCACCCGTATTTCAACTCCACCTCACCAGATACTGACCTGGATGTCACAGCCTACTAGGGACCAGAGGCCAAAAAAAGAGAGGAAGAAACAGAAGGGGAAAAAACTAAAATATATACATACATATACATATACACACATACCTAGCTAACACTATGCTTAAGGTAAAAATATGTAGTTACAAAATACTAAGTGTATTTTTATTCATTAAGCAAAAGAGCCAAGCCTGTTCCACGGAATCAAGAGCCTGGAGGAATATTATTATTATGCTTAAATTATTATTTTAAGCTGGCGCTGATAGTCTCGTGGGCAGTGCATCGATATATGGCGCAGTTGTGCTTTGAGTGTCCTGAGTTCAAATCCTGCCTTGTGGACCTTTCTCAATCCAATTCCCCTGTCTCTCTCCCACTCACTTTCTGTCATATCTCCACTGTCCTATCAAGAAAAATGCAAAAAAATAATAATAAAACGTTTTAATAGACTAATAATTTTATATAATTATTAAATAAGATTTAGTTCTATCTACTTGAATATCTTCAGTTTTCATCTGTACAGTCCACAAAACAGGCAGTGTAGATTCATTTCAGAACAGTCCTATATAAAACTGCACCAACATATGCTGATTTTAAGTCTCTTCTTAAAACTTATTTACTGTTGCATATGGTCATAAGTAGGTGCAGTGGTATAATTGTAGTGTACTGTTTGTCGTTGTGTTCTGTTTACTTTTTGTAATTTGGTATTTGCTTAAACTTTGTACAGCACTTTGGCCAACAGCTGTTGTTTTTAAATTTGCTTTATAAATAAATATGACTGACTGACTGACTGACAGAATTTTATTGTTTTACTTGGGAGATATAATTTCTACATAATACAATAATGTGATTATCTTTACTGATGTTGTTCTATTATGTGTCTGTTTTCTATAAATATGCTAACCTGGAGGAGGCTGCTAAACTGTTGACATAAATATCTATTCTATTCCATTCCATTCATACCTTTGGCTTGCATACTGTGGAAGACACTGTTGTTTGTTGTTTGTAAAACACTGTTGTTTTATAGAGATGCTTTTGTAAACACTTAAAGGTGTTGATTGTGAAGGATGCATAACAATTAATAACCATATCCCCATCATAAAATAAAATAGAAAGTTAATGATTTTCTTTTCTTTTCTTTTCTTTGTAGTTTGTTTGAACTCCATAATGATCCATTTTATCCAGCAATATGAGAACGATTCAAAGAACATATTATGCTTCAATATAAGCAAAGAAATCTGATCTTTAAAAAAAGTTCACATAATTATTGCCATAAAATTGCTGATTTCATTACCAATAAATAGTACAGAATCTTTACTAATTTTGCATCATAATGTTTGATTGCACCATATATTAGACATATATAAATGCTATATTACAATATCATTGTACACTGTATCAAAACATTAGATAAGTCAACAAAAAGAGACTGAAAATGTGGCTTAAATGCTTCATTTGTGTCATCTCCAGGTGCTCTGACTGAATGCTACGATGAGCTGGGGAACCGCTACCAGCTGCCTGTCTACTGCCTCTCACCTCCTGTCAACATGATTGAGGAAAAGAGCGAGTTGGAGACCATTGAGGTCCCAGAAGCTCCAGCTAGCGAAGGCCAGGAGTGTCAGTTGCGTCTGCGTCTCTCCACGGGACGAGATCTACGCCTGGCCGTCCGCACCAGCGACAATGTCCAGCAGATGAAGCTCTGTCTGCAGACCCAGGAGGGTGTAGTGGCCACCAGCCAGCGCTGGTTCTTCTCAGGCCGACCACTCACTGACAAGATGAAGCTGGAAGAACTGAAGATCTCCAGAGACTATGTCGTCCAGGTGATCGTCAGCCAGCCTCCCACAACCCCACCACTGCCGCAGAACCCCACTCCTGTGGAAAACTAATGACTCGTTGGGGATATTAACCACCACACCAAGTGTATATCAATGTGCATGGGCCACAATATTTTTCAGAAGATTTCTCTATTTTTGGATTGGCCACTTGAGTCTAGAGTGAACCTCTAGAGGCTTTTCCCTTCAAACACTCACTGCTTTTGACTTATAGCTTTTCTAAGGGAGTTGAGACTCAGATTTTCTGTTTAAAAGCCTCAGGTCTAGAAAACCGGAGTCCTGAATTGATCAAGAGTGGTCCAAAAAGTATGGTTTTGGCAAAGGAAACTTAATAATGCTTTGCTATTTTTAAAATTATGGAGTTATAAGCGTAATATTCTTTTCTCCATTTTTCTTGGGATGAGATCATATGTCTGCAAGGCAGACCGGAAGTGTGGACCTACCTGTGTCTGTTAGAACTTGAAAAAACAGAGACAATTGAGGTCAAAAGGACATTTTAAACTGCTTTTGGTTTCAGGTACAGGAGAATCACTTGTTGGACTGTTTTCTTATTTTTAGTTTTTATTAGAAAATCTGTAACCAAAAATATATAAAGATTTTTTTAAAGAAAATATGTTACATGTCACAAAAACAATGTCAGTTTTGGATTTTCCGATTGTCCAGCATCTTTAATCTCTGTTTTGTTTTGTTTTTTTCAGATACATTTTCGATTACATAAATTCTCTAAACAGCATTCATTCAACTCTTTCATTTCAAAAGAGGATAAGTTTATTGGTCATGTAGACAAGTAGATCAGCTGTTAAACTTGCTTTTAGTGTAGGTAGTAGTTGTCACATTTTGCAGATAGATTTCAGTCTAGACAGATATTCCAATCGATTTCCTCCAACAAACAAATCTGATTTTCTCAGTCCCTGTAAAACTGTCTGCAGAAAAGTGAAAAATTGGAATGGGGCAACTGTTCGGATTCCTTGTAATTCAAGGTGCTTTTAAGAATTTATTCAGCTCTGCGAGGTTGCCATGGTGCTACGCATTGTTTCGTACATCCTGAGGATATATAAAGGTGATAAGGGGGTCATCATGTAATAACTGTGTGTACACATGTGAATGGGGAAGCTACTGTATGAGTAAGTGATATAATGGAAGGAGAAGACATGAAGATGTAATCTCTGAATGGACCTGAATGTGGACATTCTAACAGTTTATGCTATATACATGTTTTTATTTAATGTTTTTTTATGTTTTCCTTTGGCATAGTAGGGCAGGAAATGATGATGAGCAGTGATATATAATTTTCTGAAGGGAACCAGACTCAAAACCCCATCAGTGCCGTAGTATGCGCTAAGTGCTATCCCGTTTAAATGGATTCAGGGCTTTGTCCTATTGAAAAAAATTTAGTTGAAAAGAGAGAAAAAAAACAGTTGCATATTTTAATGATAGAGAATGTGTTTTTAATTAAAAGTTGATTAAACATTTGTACACTTAAGTATTTCTGTCTGATTTTGTTACAGTATTGTTTATTAACAAAATATAAAATATCAAAACGTTTTATTTATTTTTAAGGAGTTTTTTTTCCATTATTTCCATAAAAAATGTATGTATGTATATATATATATATATATATATATATATATGTGTGTGTGTAATTTAAAAAAAATTGTATGTGGATACATTTATTTTAATGAAATACAGCAAATATTTTAAGCAAAAAATATTTTAATATATATTTATTAATAATTGAAGTATTTATATTTAATATTTGTCTTAATATTATAATAGGTTTTTTATATTTATATTAATTAATTATTGGTAATACAAAATATCTACATTACGTTTGTGTGAACCTCAGGTCTAATTCACAAGTTAAATATATGCTTTATTTACACAAGATACACAAAAATAAAATGTATATAGGTACAATAGGTATTAACCAGTGTTTTGAGAAGAAACTGTGGTTACTCTTTACTTACTGTTACTTACTGTTAGTAGAATGTCTAAAGTGGACTATCAAAATAAAGTGTTACTGAAACTGGATACATTTATGATATGTAATGGTCAGATAAACTATAAGGATGTCACTTTTCAAGCATGGCCTCCAACCACAGCTTGATTCTAGAGAATTAGTTAACTACTGACCAATTCCTTTTCTATCGAAAATACTAGAAAGAGTGGTGTCTTCACAACTATGTTACTTCTTGGAAAGAAAAGGTATCTGCAAGGAAATTCAGTCAGGATTTAGACCATTTTATAGCACTGAAACTGGACTCATCAGAGTTATATATATAAATATTACTTTTTACTGGTACACAGATGATACCCGATGAAGCATACCAATCCACAAAACTAACTGAATGCATAGTTGATATAAAAAATGATCCTGAGGTTACTGTTGTGAGCCCTTGGGACAGATGCTCAGCAAAGACTTCAGCGAATACACAAGACCTCAGGACAGATCCTTAGCGAAGATTTTAGTGTCTGGGCAAGCCCTCAGCCCAAATCCCTACTCCCAGCTATAAACGTGTCATGCTGAAACAGTTTTACCAATATCAAACTGAGTTTGTTCACTTAGGCCAGAGGAGAACTGGAACAGTTTCTCCTAAGTTTTTTTCTCCATTTCTGTCACTTGATGGGGTTTATGTTCCTTGCCACTGTTGCCTTCTAGCTTGTTTATTTGGGGTTCTGAAAGACACTTAACTTTCAGTAATTTATTGATATAACACAGTTACTGACTTAAACTTGCCTTGACTGACTTAAAGGATCTGAATGGATAGTTGTTAGAGTAATTGTGACCACTCTGCATAATTTGTGAAAATCTTCATGCTGACATTGAGCAGTTTACCCTTTATGATTTTTTACCACCACATTTATCCCACCATAAATCTATTTGAAAGCTAGTTAGTCCTATTTAATCATGTCATAAAATACATACAGGCTTTGTGGCTTTAGTTTAATAGTGGCTTTCTCACGTTATGCATTTTCATTGTCGTATAGTCATGGTATTAAGTTATCTTGGAATTCCCGTTAATTTTGTAACTGAGTTTTGGTTTGTGGTTAAACACTATGATGATAAGGTGTTCACTTTCTCGTGTTCAACAATTTTTCCCTAGAATGTGTAACTCATACCAGGACAGTGACTGTGGTGTAATGCACAAGTGCCACTACCACCTAAATATCTGGACATTACAGTCATGTCCAAATTAACACACTCTACATTTTCATTTGGCAGCAGTGACCTAATTAATGTTCAAAATTAGCTTCACCAGAAAGAGCATGTGAGGCCCTTATTGATGTCTTTCATATCTATATAAATATGTGTGTTGGATCAGTAAGATTTTTAATGTTTGTTTTTTAAAAAAAAAAGGTTTTTAAAAAATAAACTGTAATACTGTGAAATATTATTGCAATTTAAAATGACAGTTTTCTCATTTAATATACTTCGTATAATTCATTCCATAATTCAAGCTACATTTTCATCAACCATTACTCCAATCTTCAGTGTCACATGATCCTTCAGAAACATAATATGCTGATTTACATTGATAATAAATCAGTGTATTACAATGATTTCTGAAGGATCATGGGACTCTGAATACTGGAGTAATGGCTGATGAAAATTCAGTTTTTATCACAGGAATAAATTATGTTTGAAAGTATATTAAAATAGAAAACTTATTTTAATTTGCAAAATATTTCACAGTACATAGTTTTTTTTATGAGCATGTGACTTCTTTAAAAAAAAAAAAACATAAAAAATCTTATGTCAAACCTTCGAACAGCAGTGTATATATGGGGATTTGTGACTGAAAACAAAAGTGCAAAAACAACAAACTAACCAAAAAAAAAACACATAGCATTCAAAACATGAATCACACAAAAAAAATCTAACATATTTCACTCAGAGGAAATGATTTAATTGTGAGAGATGACCTGTACATTCTCATACACAATTGCTCCTGTTAAAGCCCCTAGCACATAACAAGCACTGTTACATAGCTCATGGAAATCCCAAATGAAAACTGGCTTCACCACATTGGTTTCCATATCCCTTTGTTTAGAACTTGATACTTCTGCTTGCTGGAAATTCACACTTCTGTATTACATATATAAATGTTGCTCAGGTCCAATACTACTTCAGTGAAAGGGAAGAGGAGAGAGTTACCAAAACTCATTAAGTTCTCAAGGTAAGATTTAAGAGAAGGTGTCTATCACAATGAAATATTATAAAATCAATCAATCTATATATATATATATATATATATATATATATATATATATATATATATATATATACTTTAATAAGAATGTTTATTCATGTTAGTTGAATACTATAATCTGTATAATTTATTTTATAACATAATTGTTCATATCATTACCATTTTTACTTTTTCTTTAGATGAACAAGATTGTCTTTGTTATTCTTCAAGCTGCTCTTCAGATGGCAGGCAGCACTTCACTGAGGTTAATCAAGCCAAATGGTGACTATTGCTTAAATCCCATTTATTAGTATTGTACTCAGCAAGGACACATTGCTTAAAAGTGACAGTAAAGACATTTATAATATAGACACTTAAAATAAAGTAACAGTGAAGACAACACAAACACACACACACAATATCCACATGGCACCTTAAATGCACGTTTTCCTGTGTTACCATAGATAACTCTTGCCTCACTACATCAATAAATACATAAAAAGATCATTAAGAACAAGAGTTAAAAAAATTAAATAAATACAATAAAAAGGGTGGATAAAATGAAGACATTTGCACCAGCATTTCCATAAATAGCTAACATTAACATACCCCTTCAGGTTTGTGCTTTTTTTGAAGGCCATGCCCACTCAGCTAAACCAGGAAATAAAACCGCGAACTCCACATAGAAATCCACATGATTTTTTCCCCCTGTTTTTTTCAGAGGATTTATTTTTCTGGATTCTATCATGAACAGAAAGTTTAAAAGAACATCATTTATTTGAAATATAAATCTTTTGTAACATTACATATGTCTTTACTGTCACTTTTGAACAATTTAATGCATCCTTGTTGAATAAAAATATATGCCTTTTTGTAAAACATTATTTATTTACTGTGCTATCAAATCAAATGATGAGTCTGATAAATAAGCTTTAATGTTATAGTTGTGGCTTTGGAGGTATCAAATCTGTCCAGCTTTGCGGTATTGCTGCATTGTGGAGAGCAATATGGATTAGAGGAAATTTACTGGGAGAGGAACGGGGAAAGCATCTCTCAGACAGGGAACCTCATCACTGTTATAATAGATGGGCTGCATGGGGGAAACTTCACATGCCACAGACCAAACAGAGATCTTTTGAATTACACACTACTACTGGTCCATCCAGTTGAGTTTCCTAAAGGAGTTCTTATACAATCTAGTGACAGAGGTAAGTATGAAGGTTAACACTTACATTGGAATTAATGTTTATTAAGTCTTAAAGTCTTTAAAAGTCTTAAAACATCTGGATATAAAGGCTTTTTTTTTTACTGCAGATCATTTAACAATTGAAATTCACTATATAAAAAAAATTAAACTAAGCATCAAGTATTAAAATATAGGCCTATTTTTAAAAATGTTCAGTGAAAAATAAATATACTTAAATGGATCTGAAATAGATTTATTTAATACTAAGTGTACTACAAATACATTTTCATATTTATGTTCTTAATAAAATGCCATACTAAACTGGTATACTTAAAGTCTGCTAAATTGGAACAACTAATTTTGTTCTTACACTTTGTGTGGAAGTAGTGCTGAAGTACAATTAAAGATATACTTAGTATATTTTATTGTGCTAAAGTGGAACTATTGCAAGTACACTTCAGGCACACTTTAAATAATTTGCATTTAAAGATCATGCAATCCTCATCAAAAATGACATTAAACACATTTTAGACTTAATATTAAGAAATGTGCATTGTGCACAAGTAGTACACCAAATAAAGTTTAATTATAATTTTTTATATCAGTAAGTCTCGAATTATCTGTCAGTAAATATGTTAATAGATTTGAACTATACTTAGTATGAAATAAATGTATTTTAAATATATTACTTTTAACAGGGCATATGTGACAGTCATTCTTATTAGCTATGTATAGGGCTTGACATTAACTTATTGGCTTATCAGCCACCCTGGCTAAGCTGGTCCAAGCTGGTTTTAGCTGGTGAGCTAGTTTCCCCTGTCCAGCTAAAGAATTGGCCAAAATCCCTCTAAAACCAGCCTGCTGACCAGCTATGACCAGGATGGATGACCAGCTATAACAGCTATATATTTTCTTTTCCAGCAAGGATTGTGGCTTTTTGAAGTCACTAGCCACTAAGCGTTTTCACTGGCCACAATTTTGTTGTTGGGACATTACATTTGAAATGTTTAAAGCTGACTTTGGCATGATAAAATTTGCCCTAAGTAGATTTACTTTTTCACAGCGACTTATTGGTCGCGTGCTAGTGACATAGGTCAGGGCGTTGGTTCTATCAATGATTATTGTTCCAAAAGAATGAATGAAAGTCTTTATAAGTGACTCTGTGATTCATTCACTCAAATTATTCTTGGAAACATGACTTGTCAAAACCATTGTTTTTTTTAAATCTGAGAATTTTGCTTCAAAACATGTCTTCTTGTGAAACGAAAACATCCAAGTTTATTTTATTACATTTTATGTATTTGCATCTGTAGATTTTAAGTGCAATACATATCTTTAAAGACCATTCATCCATCCATCCATTCTCCAAACTGCTATAATGGCGAAACCTTTATAGATTTTTTTTCCCCCCAATATGAGTTTTTTCTCAAGCACTGAGCCAGAAATTTCTGCTAACATACACCAAACTTCCCAGTTTTGTCCCTATCTATATTCTGAAAGTTTTTTACTGATGGGTGCGTTAATTTATATATATATTTTTTTCTGACTGTTAGCAGGATTTTCTGATTTATCGAGGGATAAAAAGAGATTTGTAAAAATCCTTAATTTGTTAACGTAATGTAACAAGAATTTTGAAGATAGCTTTATACAATGTTCATATTGATGTGTGCATATTTAATTAGATAATGCATCATTTGCATAATTAAACAAAATATTTTTTCTAAAGATCTTAATGGGGAAGTAAGGGGATATCTATTAAAATATGTTTATTTCACCAGTTTTCACCAATGTTATCTTGCTTAATTAATTATTAATGGAACTGTGAATGAGCCAATAATTCAGTGATTCACTCATAATTCAAGTCAGTTGTTGCAGACTCGCCACCTAGGCCTACTGTTGTTCTTATTGCTCCTGTAATTCTTTAAATTTACATATCTTTATGTAACATAAACATGAATGTAATGTATTAGCTATCAATATTTCTCACTGTGGCCACTGATCTGAAATAAAACTGCTTAACTTTTTATCTGCCTAGAATTTATTTCTTGCACCGCAAGAAACTATAATGGACAATTTCATTGCTCTTGGAAATGGCATCAGGAACGGATCCAAAGAGCTGTGGTATATTTCACAGCAATCCGGTAATGATTAATGATTATTCTTATTCTGTATTAATCTAACTTTATTTTATTTTGAGTTGGGTTGGATTAATCATTTTATTTTGAGTTGGGCCTAAGCATTCAAATTATTCAGGCTTATCTTAAAACAGCAAATCAATGCTAAACTGGCCTTGTGTTTGTACAGAAACTCTAGTCCCATCAACTGCACTCTAGACTCGGATATATCTGGGCTGACTTGTATTGACACGGATTACTGTCAGTACTCCGAAGAGTCTAGGAGCATCAACCTCACAATGTTTATCAGAAATCTGTATAGGCTGGAGGAGCACCACAGGACTTTCCTCATCCGAGACATTGGTAAGAGATTTGTGTGCCCCCGGGTGGTCGCTACATGCAATGCACATCCCTGCATTACAACTAATGCATTAGACTATGTGTAAATTCCCTTGTAAACACTTTAGCATATACTTTTAAAAAGCACTTATTATGATAAAATATTTATTAAAAGAATATAATATAAATAAGTATGTACTGAATGTAATGTTTTCAGAGACTTGCATGTTATTTACAACTTAAAATTATAATTTAAATTAAATTTTTTTGCCCATTAAGTAGACCGGTAGACCTTAAGTGCATATTTATTTGTAATTTCATAATTCATAAAATACTTGAATCCCATTTCTATTGAAACTTGTACGTCATATATGTAAATGGATTTGTAATTACACATTTGTAATAATGAAGTTGCAATTTAGTACATTTAAAATATACCTCAATTATAATTTCAAATGTAAAATTAAATAACACACTACAGTTTAAAATGTAAAAAAAGTTTAAAATGTAAAAGTATATTTTGACATTATTGCAAAGTGCATTTTTAAAAAGTGTTAAAATTATGAAAGTGTACTCTCCTTCAGTACATTTATGTGGACATTTATTTAATTAATATTGTTATTTGCAAGTAGGCCTACATACAATTAATCACGCTTCTTTTTTACAAGGGTATGAAGTCGTTTATGAAAAAAATTAACAGAACTGACAAATAAGTTTGTTAGTAATAGTTACATGATACTAGATCACTGGAATTCAGGATTTCAGATGTTTTAATCGAATATTTCAATCATCAATCAATCAATCAATCAATCTCAGCCTCAGGGCATCCATTTTAAATCATCTTGAGGCCCCCTCGTGGGTCCCAGCCCCTGTACTAGACTGCTGATTAAACTGTTATTTCAAACCCTCAGTCAAGCCAGATAAAGTTTGTATCACCAAGATCCAAGATGATGTATTTGAGTGGCACCCCCCTGAAACATGGAGTTTCCCCTGCAGTTTCTTTCCCCTCTCCTATGAAGTGAAAGTGGTTCTCAACAATCATAGCTGTGACTACACAGGAAGTCGTGTCGAAGTAAGATAATTTTTTTAATATATTTTTTATGTTTTGTTGTTGTTGTTTATTAACATCAAAATATATGTTAATTCCTTAAAATAGAAAAATGAAACCAACAAGACACATTACAAGGTGAAATTCAAAAAAGCATATACTTTCTGCGTCCGAGCACAGGACCCACTTACTAAAAAAGTTTGGGGTGACTGGAGTCACCATCAACAGTAAGTACAGTTTTACCTACAGTATTATTATATATTTATGAAAATATTCCCCTTTACATTCTACATCTATTTTTTAACAGGAGAAAACACCGGCACACCTCAGAAAAATAAACGGTAAGTGTTGATTTGTGTTTTAATGACCATATTGGTCATTTTTAGTTGTTCTTTGATGCTTGATGCTATTGTTCTGACATTTGTCAATTCTTTGTTTTATAAATGCAGGTCTAAAGGGAACACACCCCTCTGCTTGACGATCTGCTTTCTATTCCTGACAAAATATTACAACTATTCATATTTATACCTATTTTGTATTATTAAAATATACCATGGTGAAATGTATTTGTGCAATAATTTTCCAGATCATTAAAAATATATTGCATGGCCTTCGAGAATGCCTTATTAGATGACAGTTGTTCTATATTTTATTTTATAGTGTTATGTAATAAGGGGGGGGGGGGGGGGGGGGTCACGTGACAAGAGTGATGCGAGAAGACTGACATTATGATGGCGGATTAACTTTTGTTAATAAAACTTTCATTTATTCCTTTAATAGCCTATAAGTGAGTGTCTTTGTTGCTGGGTTTTCATTTAAAAAATAATGAACCACAAACTGAGTATTCGTTTTAAATAAGGGAAAGGACCTTATTTATTTGGGTTACAACGGCTATATCCATCTTATTCATTTTGTTATTACAAGGTAGATGTTTGATATATGCGAATTTGCCATTGTACTATTTTATGGCTGATGTGTTTTAATTAATAAGATAATAAACCACAAACTACGATCATTTTAAGGTAGCCTAAGGGGAACTCCATAGGCTGTTTATTTGTGTTAAATGCAGGTAAAACATATCCTTATTTATTTTGTTAATAAAAGTTCAAAGTTTAATTTGTAGTGAGATAATTCGCCTCAGTTCAAGCTGCATATATTTTCCTATTTAATATTTGCAGCACAAAATAAACATGAATATTTGAAAGCATGTTGAAAAATATCTGAACAATTTAATACAAACGAATATCTCATGAATCAATCAATCAGTTTTTTAAAAAAATCTAAAGAATGACGGATGCCACATACTTTTTTTTTTTGGAGTAGGCCTATAGGTGGAATTTTCACATTAACTTCAGGCAATATAACATGATTTTATTATCATAATTTTGACTTTATTCTTAAAATATTATGACTTATTTATTTAGTTATTTTTAAACTTGGTACAAAAATGCTGCTGTCTCCTCATTGGACATGCCTTTAGAGAGAAATGCATCTTTATGGATTACAAAATGAAAGAGTTTTTGTTTTCGATTTGAATTATTTTGTTTTAAAATAGTAATTTAAAGCATTCTATAGATATATTTATAATGTGGGTAAAGTGCTCCTGCTCAAGACCAAGACGACAGAAAGTGCATCCTGTTTGTTTTCCTTATTTTACAAAAGCACTAGGTTTTGTTGATATTGTGAGTGCATACATATACAAGTAGACCCTTTGCAGTTCCGAATGATGTATACTCTTACCTTTATGAGCAAAAATGATGGCATATTTTTAAGTTTCCACTGTTATTAAAAAAAAAAATGCAAGTGATCGTGCTGGTGCCTCCATGTCCTGCAAAGCTTCCACTCTCCGCACAAATGACTGGATATGCGCCTAACAGCGCTCAATTATCTAGGTTAAATGTTTAAATTAATACTGTGAAATGAAATGCACAAAGTATTTTATGTCTGTTTATTTTAGGCAAGTCGTGTTGGTTTGAGAAGGCTAAATTGATCAAACATAATGCTCAACTCACTGTCTGCCGCTGCCGCTGCCGCTTGGTCTTTCCTTTAAAAAACAAAAACTTGAATTTAACAAACATAAGTTCCAAACATATTTCTTAATGAACTTAAAAAAGAAACAAAAAGAAATATGACCACTTTGCCATTAAAAACCAAAACTGAACTATTTTAATAGCTGTATAATGGGGAAGAGAGAGAGAGAGAGAGAGAGAGAGAGAAAGAAGTCACGGTATCCAGTCGGACTCGGGCCGAGAATTCTCATAAGTTGTTGAACGAGGGCCGGGCTTCCAGACGCTCCAAACACTAAACGATCCAGGTGGGCGGTGGAGCGGAGGCGGAACAGGGGGAGGGACGGAGGGCCAGGTCCAAGGATAGGAGAGACCAGGGACTGAGGCAGAGCCGGCGGAGCTGAGGACCACCACAGCAGAGCAGATGGGCAGAGGAGCGGAGCAGAGGACCAACAGAACCAGACAGTAGACCACCACGGCGGGGCAGAGGACCACCACGGCGGAGCGGCGGAGCAACAGAACCAGACAGTAGACCACCACGGCGGGGCAGAGGACCACCACGGCGGAGCAGAGGACCAACAGAACCAGACAGTAGACCACCACGGCGGGGCAGAGGACCAACAGAACCAGACAGTAGACCACCACGG
>NW_015506680.1:125670-130297 GCF_001515645.1 Sinocyclocheilus grahami
CCTCAGGAGAGACTGTAGCTTCAGCCACCGACTCTGCAGACCTGATAGTGGGTGCTGCCGCCTCTGGGAGTTCTGTGGAGGTGTATGCAGCCCAAACGCAACAAAAGGCGATCCCCATCAGGGGAAACACTTCAGACAGGGGAATTAGTTCATGAACAGAAGGGTTAGCGTGAGTGGGTTTGGGGATACCAGCGGTGCGTGCAGACACCAGCGGTGCATCCCTCACACTGGATACCAGACTGGGATACCGAAGGACTGACCTTGAGAATCTGGGTGTGACAGACAGGACGTGACATGACTCTGGATGATCAGCTGTGATGCAGAGAGTTCGGCAAAGGTTTCTTCGACCCTGACATGACAGCCACCGACTCTGCAGACCTGATAGTGGGTGCTGCCGCCTCTGGGAGTTCTGTGGAGGTGTATGCAGCCCAAACGCAACAAAAGACTCTGGATGATCAGCTGTGATGCAACGTGATTCTGGATGAATAACTGAGACGTGACGAGACTCTGGATGAACAGCTGAGACATGGTGAGACTCTAGAAGATCAGCTGTGAAGTAACGTGACTCCGGATGATCAGCTGTGACGTGACGGGACTCCGGATGATCAGCTGTGACGTGACGGGACTCCGGATGATCAGCTGTGACGTGACGGGACTCCGGATGATCAGCTGACCCTTGTTTCAATTAAAAGTTCCCCTCAGCTCGGCGGGCCCCCAAACTGCCCGGGTCCATATGCACCTGCATAGACGCTACACCACACTGGTCTTATTTGTTCTGTTCATAAAAGTTTTATGTTTAATATAAGCGACTTTGTCATTGTAGCATTTTGTGTGTGTTTGTGTTTTCCATTAAGAGTAATATTGAATCAACCTTAAGCATTCATTTTGTTTCAAGAATAGGAAAGACCTAAAGATCAAAATAAGAGCTACAGATGTGAGACTGTGAGATTTGTTGCTGCTGAGGTAGATGCTCTCTTTCTCTGCTGTCTGTAGAAATTGTTGTTAATTCTTAATTTGGGTATGGCAGAGACATGTTACAGGTTATAATATAATCCAAAAATCATGGCAACAAATTATTTTTAAGTCAGTTTAATAAGTTGAAATGACTTTCACAGTCAATTTGATTCAACTTGACTCATATTTAACCGTTGCTTCTTGTCATTGCTTAGGCTACTTTTTTTTTCAATGAATTCGAATGAATATACAAATTAATAAAATGAATGTTATTTTAATTTTTTTTTACATATTGTTCATTCATTTATTTTTAACACCGCACCCCCAGCACCCCCATTTTTTCGTGGGCTACACTCCAGGGGGTGCTGCAGCACCCTCAGCACCCCTACTTCTCGCGGTAATGCGTGTAACCAAGCACTGAGAATTTCATTCTAAACAGTACCAGATCAGGGTTCTTTGGCTTGTAGCGACAGCAGAACCTGTAAATAGAACCATGCTTTGGTGCTATATATGATAAAAAAATAGTTTATTTTAATATTATTATTAAAATATATTATGTATTAATATGGTCTTTTTACCCTTCTATTTGCTTTGACTTGTAATATCTCATAGCCTTTACATGAAAACACTCGACAGCAAGCTGTGCCACCCCACAATTATCACAGAATAAAATATAAATGTAACGCAAAATAATGGCAAAACCACATCTTTTAAACTGTGCACAATGGTTGCACGCGCACGCAGCGTGCCACTGTGCCAGTGTAGTCGGCTTCATTAACAAATTACTCTAATGAACCGGATTTTTTTGAGTCAAAACCACAAAGCGCGGCCCAGTTCACTAACGAATTGTTTTTACATTTGTTCGTGAATCAGATAATTACTGCTTTTTAGGTAACTCAGAAGTTCTCTGATAAATCTAATCCCGGAGATTCATCGCGTAATTGTTTGGTGATCCGATTCTCCGACCGCTCGTTCCACTTTCATCATGGATATAAGCCGTAACAAATGCATGAAATCAATAGAGAATGAGGAGTTACGTCATGATCTTTTCACTCCGCATTGCATTTCGGGAAGGCGCCGCCATATTAGCAGGATACGCTATCCGTTCCCTTGGTTACTTCTCATTCTCTATAAGGATAAGTGCTTATCTTTTGTTTTGTTTTTGCCTTTAAGTTAAACAACCATTCATTCTTCATTGTATCGTTTGCAGGGAAGAGAAGCTATGTTTTCTCGATTGTTAATATAACTGATTTTAGTTGGCACTTTTTTTCCCCAAACCATTAATTCAGTTTTCAAAACAAAGACACCTTTCTCAAAAAAGTTTAACAATGAGTAAGTTAAACATTAGGTAGCAGATAACACACCAATCAGAATCTCTGCATGCTAATAACCGAGAGAGGAGAGAGCAGATCATCTACAGGGGTTTTATACTTACACATACAGTATAATTACAGTTCAGTACCAGTACATTAGATAATGGAAATTTCACTATTGTATGTACAGTAAACTGTAGCACATGTTGTACACCTTCAAGCGTGACTGTCAAATTTGATTTGTAACCATTTTTTATGTTTACTGCATTTTTGCAGAACTGAGAAATGACTGCCTAGAGATATAGCTAGTCTTGTCAGAAGACCAAGAAACTGCTATAGTATTGTATACTGTAATGAAATTTGGCAGAATGTGCAGAGGATGCTAAATTTACTTTTTTTAATTTTATTTTTTACTGTACTGTATTGTGGTGCATGCCAAGTTCATACAATTCTTTGGTATGTGAACTTTTCTAGTACTTTTCATGTACTGCAAGATTACTTTACAGTAGTAAAACGAAAATGATTTTTCCCAAAAGTTCATTGCTGAATTATACACCTGTATCTGTAATTTAATTTATGTATACTGTAATAGACATTGAGCTGCAAAAATAATTCCTGAATCCTAGTAAGAGTTTTTTGTTACAGTGTTATTGATCTCAGTGTTCACTGGGCAGGAAAGTCATCTGTGTATTTGAATTGTGTAAGCATTTACAGTATTTTTCAACTGCTTACACACAAAATATTTATTTGTCACACAATTTCTGAAACCTGACACTCAAACACCAGAACCACACACCAATTGGCTTGTCTTAAAATCTTGTTTAAAAAACGTAAATGGTTTGGTCAGTTAGATGTTTGCTAAAGTGTTGCTAGTTGGTTGCTAGGATATTCTGGGTGGTTGCTAGGCTCTTGCTATGCAGTTGCTGGGGTGTTGCTAGAGTATATGGTTGACAGAGTTTGTTCTGGGTGATTACAGACATTCCCACCTCTGTTAATAACAGAAAATCAAACGTTGTTTTCAAAACTGATCCAGTTTCAGTGCTTTGATATTATTGTATTTCTTTCTAATGTCAGGAAATTCAAAAGTTTTTGTTGCTCTTAAACTTGCACTAAACGTGATTATACCATCTAAGTAGCCTATATGTAATTTTAATAGAACCACATGTCTTCTTTAGTGATACAAGCTCAGAAACATTTATAACCTGTTGAAGTTTTTTATGTTGTGTATTGACTTGGTGCCATGATGGATATCGAAATGTTATTTATTTTTTATTTTAAACAGTATAGATGATTACTTAATGGTAATACAATATTTGTGAACACAACTGTGTTGACCATAAATCCCCAAAAACTATGCATGGGGGCTTTCTTTGGTGTTGCCACCCCTCATAGACCCCATGCCACCCCTTTGCCACCCTAAAAATTATTTTCTAGATCCGCCCCTGCTTGACAACATGTTGTGTAGTAAGTACTTTTATTGTTTTATTGACTTGAAATTGTAACAAAAATTACAGTGCTCTAACAACAGTTCTTAGCTGAAAACAATAATAAATGATAATTGACACTGAACTTGAATAAACACATTCAGTAGAAAAATACTAGAAAAAAATATAAAGAGAAAATAGGTGTAATAAAGACCAAATTCCTGTAAAATATCTTCACAATCATCTGATGCCGTTCAGTCTATCATTGTGTGTTTCACTGCAATCCATTTGCAGTTTCTTTCTGCTGATGAGGTTATATGATTTGAGTAGAAGCAGGTAAAATTTGTCCCATCCATTTGCTTAAGTGAAAATAAACAACAATTATGTTTATTAGGGATGCACCGATACCACTTTTTCCAGTACTCAACTGATAGTGATACTTTTATTTTTGGTACTTGCCGAGTACTGATACCAATATTTTCATTGCATTTGTAAATTTTTTAAATATTGGGTACAGAAACCAAAAGAGTATGTATAATGTTAGTTGGTTAACTTCATTTATCAAATAGACACAGTCAACCCAAAATGTATTCAGACACCTTCAACATTTCTCACATTATCACAGTTTATTCGCTTTAGTTTAGAAAATGGTAATAAAACATGACAAGAACTCAGAGTTAAACTGTTGTCAGAACAAATTCAGCTTGATAATGTCAGATAACTTTGATAGAAAGGTATGTAATGGATTACAATCAACCAAAAATTATTCATACAGCTATCAGTACTTTGTCGGGTGACCCCTAACCTTAATGACAGCATATAGTCTCCTGGGCATGATGTCAACCAGGTTCATGCAAACCTGAACTTACATTTTTTCCCAGACTCGGTCTGAATAATTTTTGGTCCCAAATTTGTATCAATTTTACTGGTAGTCCA
>NW_015506680.1:134617-148174 GCF_001515645.1 Sinocyclocheilus grahami
ACCTGAACTTACATTTTTTCCCAGACTCGGTCTGAATAATTTTTGGTCCCAAATTTGTATCAATTTTACTGGTAGTCCAATGTATGAAGAATTTTTGGGTATAATGTATCACAGTTTAATTTATTTTGCTATCCTCACTTACATCTGGTCACGACATCTGGTCTCTGAATAAGTTTTGGTTTGACTGTATATCCTTCTGTTATTTTCACACTTAATTATGCCCATTAAAATGTATTTTACATATTTTTGTTACTTTCACTGTTAATTTTTTCTCTCTCTATGGTAGCCTACATCACCTTTAATTTAATAGCATTAGAGCTGCTCCATTGCAGTGGCTTAGTACTGTAATCACGCAGTTTGCTGTAAAAATGCAGGGAACCACTCGCTATAAATCTCCTAACTGTGATATTTTCATAAATAGAAGTTGCATTTTTTCATCTGAAACGTGCAGCAATTTATTTTCCAAAGCCACTCATATAATGCAGAAACACTCACGAAGCAAGCAAAATGCGCACCGCGCACACGTATTTGTAGGCTACTGGTGCAGAATGAGAGGGACAAGTACAGTGCAACCTTGCATATTTCACACAGGCTGTTAGTTTCACTTTCGCCAGAAAGTCATGTATGCTTAAGGGTGAAAATAAATGACGTTTAATAGTGAATGCCCCTATAAATTGTCTTATTTGATTTCAACATGAAAGGGTTGTTCAGGATGATATAGTTTTAAATAGTCTAACTAAGTGTAAAGACTGTAATGAATTAAAAAATATAATATAATATAATATAATATAATACGGCTTGTCCAAAAACCCACACTAGCGGTCTTTGTGCTTGACCACTTGTCTACTTACACGACACATTTCCTGTATTTGGCTGAAGTGCTCAAGTCAGTATGGAGCTTAAAGTATGACAAAACTATAAATTTGAATTATTGACAAGTGTCGTTTAACAAAACTGAATTTTATGTGGCATTTAACATAGTTCAGATTTTTTTTTATTATTGAATATTGAACATTTGAAATTAAAATTTTTTTTTTTATTGCAGAGTTTTATAGACGTGTATTTTCAAACAGCAGAAAAGCAGAGTTTTTGTTCTGAATTCTTAGACTACAAATATTACATTTTTAAAAACACAGTTTTCAAGATGAAGAAATTCGGAAGATCACATTTAATATGGTAAAATCCAAAATGCAGAAATTCAGGTTGTACAGAAAGTAGGTCAGAGGTCATCCACAGGGAAGAGTAGATGATCTCCGAAAAATCAAACAAAGCATTTTGGCCAATTACTATGGTGACCGGGGAGGGGACATGTTCGGTTCACTTAGTTTTGTCATGGCCACGACATATTAACTTGTGGGAATGTAATAATCCCAGGTTTAAAAAAAGTACACTTCCATAATTTACTTAAAGTGCTCTATTTTTGCACACTAATTTTGTACTTAAGAAGTACTAAAGAATAATTTTTAGTATATTAAGATAAACTTAACATCAACTAAGTGTACTCAACTGTGCTATTTTGGGACACCATGAATATGCACTCAAATGCGCTTTTAATATAATATCTCTGTATTTAAAAAATGTATTTAGTCACCACTTGTAGTACACTTGAGTGTACTAGTGTATGTTAGATGGGTTCAAGTATATACTGTATGTTAGATGGGACTCAGAGGCCGGAGGCGGAGACAAGGGATCCTCCAGCCCCACACACACCAGATCGCAATTCCCAGCACTGGAAGGATCACGTATGACCTCGGTGGTTGGTTCAGGTCCAATAGACTGTTCTGGGCAGACTGATAATTCCAGGCAGACAGAGAGTTCAATGTATACAGATCAATCATGACCTCTGTGGTTGTGAGGGGACAGACAGAAGATGATGGCGGGAGAAGACAAGGCATATCCTCATACAAATCAAAGTCCTGTGAGCGCAACCTCAGCTCACCTCTAGCAGTGCTGCAGTGGGAGGGGCTTTCCTCCGTGCCCTCGCTCCCTACTGACACATCCACCGTCGCGTTTGACGCGTTCTTCAAATAGTCCATGACAATGAGGAACAGCTGAGGATGTAATAAGTGACAGGTGTGTGGAGTTTGGGGAATGGAGTCCAGGAGTATGGGAGATGGCGACCTCTGGTGGTGAGAGGGAGAAACTCAGGGCCCGGACTCATGACAGAACCCCCTCTCTAAGGAATGGCTTCCAGACGTTCCCAAGCGCCCGACCAGGGGGATGGCAGAGCGGGGTGGAGTAGGGGAAGGGATGGGGGGACAACGTCTGTGTGCTGGAGGGGGACCTGGGGACTGAGGCAGAGCCGGCGGGATGGGGACCCAGGGCAGAACCAGCGGCCACCACAGTGGTGTGTGTGGAGCTGCCACCTTGGAACGGGCAATGGCGGGCTCCGCCGCTTCGGGAAGGCCAGAAGCGAGCCCCGCCACCTCGGAGGGAACATCAGCGGGCTCCGCCGCTTCGGGAAGGCCAGAAACGAGCTCCGCCGCCTCAGAGAGAGTACTAGCAGGTTCCGCTGTTTTCGGAGGGAACATCAGCGGGCTGTGCCGCTTTGGGAACCTTGTGAGCGGGAACCGCCACCTCGGAGGGAACATCAGCGGGCTCCGCCGCTTTGGGAAGGCCAGAAGCAAGCCCCGCCGCCTCGGAGGGAACATCAGCGGGCTCCGCCGCTTCGGGAAGGCCAGAAACGAGCTCCGCCGCCTCAGAGAGAGTACTAGCAGGTTCCGCTGTTTCTGGAAGGCCTGAAACGAGCTCTGCCACCTTGAAGGGAACATCAGTGTGCTCCGCCGCTTCGGGAAGGCCTGAAACAAGCTCTGCCGCCTTGAAGGGAACATCAGTGGGCTCCGCCGCTTAGGGAAGGCCTGAAGTGAGCTCTGCCGCCTCGAAGGGAACATCAGCAGGAGGGAATCTCGGGGGAACTGTGAGCGGGCACCGCCGCCACGGGAGGATCGTGAGCGTACATTACCTCAGGGGCTTTGCGAGCAGACCACACCGCTTGCACCGACATCAGCAGGGGTTTCTGCGCGCTGCGTATCAGCCCGCGGCGCTCCGGTAACGGGCATGAGGTACTGGGTGTGGCAGATGAGGCCTCTGACGCCCCTTGGATTGCCGCTTCAGGAGAACTGTGAGTGGGCTCCGCAGCTAACTCCACCCTGAAGGCTGAGCTGCTCAAATGCAGAGGGGAGGGAATCTCGGGGGAACTGTGAGCGGGCACCGCCGCCACGGGAGGATCGTGAGCGTACATTACCTCAGGGGCTTTGCGAGCAGACCACACCGCTCGCACCGACATCAGCAGGGGTTTCTGCGCGCTGCGTATCAGCCCGCGGCGCTCCGGTAACGGGCATGAGGTACTGGGTGTGGCAGATGAGGCCTCTGATGCCCCTTGGATTGCCGCTTCAGGAGAACTGTGAGTGGGCTCCGCAGCTAACTCCACCCTGAAGGCTGAGCTGCTCAAATGCAGAGCCAGGTTAATGTAGTCCTCCAGCGACTCCTCTGGGACACAGTATGGCATCAGGGACTTGAAGGGCTCGGCCAGCCCTCCCCAGAAGACGACCATGAGGCAGGTCTTATCCATCGCCGACCGATGTGCCACTCCAAAGAAGTCCCTGGCGTACTCCTCAATACTCTGTTCTCTCTGACAGATGTTGAAGAGTTTCCCTGCTGGACCTATGTCTGGTGGCTGAATTCTGTCACGGTGCGGTAAGGGAGCACTGTGGCGAAACAGGGACTGGGTCAAAATGCTGGTGAAACTTAGATTTAATGAACAAAAAGGCAGACAAAAAGAAACAAAAACAGATCAGAACTGATAAACAAAACAGGATCAGGTGAGGGATACAAATTCGGCAACCAACGTGCTTGCATCAACCTACATACGACAATTACAATACAATAATTCAGCCACGCAGAGTGGTGGGAGTGTGGTGTATAAATAGTGCATGACAATGAGGAACAGCTGAGGGTGTGATAAGTGACAGGTGTGTGGAGTTTGGGGAATGGAGTCCGGGAGGACGGAATATGGCGACCTCTGGTGGTGAGAGGGAGAAACGCAGGGCAGTTTACAGTATTTGCAAAATATGGTAGCATAATAATCTAAGCATAATTGTACAGGACCATAATTAGGTACAGCGCTACGTGAATTGAAGGGGAAATAAGCATATTTAACAATAAATATAAAAATACAGCCCTAACCAGTTAATATAATAATATTATTATATTAGCCTACAGTTATACATATAATAACAACAATAACAACAACAATAATAATAATAATAATAATAATAATATACAAATATTAAATAAAAAGACACGATCAGTTAACGGATTTACAAGACTTTGGGATGGATACAATTTTTTTTATCCATATGTGATAATAACAGTTTTCTATGGTCAAGCAGGTTTGTTTACGCATTAAACTTGTGGCCACGAGAAAAAATATGTTGTTCCCTCAATATAAGAAGTTGTGGCCACGAGAAATGGGAACATAAGGATGTCGTTACCTCGACAAAATGATCTTGTGGCTACAACATATTATTATGTTCCTACGAGTTAATATGATGCTCCCATGAATTAGTAGGCGTGTTCAACTTCATGCAGCGCTGACCAGACCAATTGGAGAGAGTCGCCACCTGCAGTTGGGGGCGGAGACAATATATCAGACAAAAAGACAATATATTGTATGCACAGATGTGCTATGTACAAATGATGTAAGGGAATGTGGATAGATGTAAGATATATTAAAACAATAACATATGTATAATAAACACAAGTATAGATAGTTGGTTATTGCAGATGTTATATTCCACGGGGGAGAATATTTAACTGTTCGTGTGGTAGATGGCCTGAGGAAAGAATCTTTTCCTACAGTGGTGGCCAAAATTATTAGAACACTAGTATTTTCTCCAGCTAAAAATGGTTTTAAGTCAGTTATTTCTATCTTTTGATGTAGTGTGTCAGTAGGAAATATCAGTTTAAATTTACAAAAATTCATTTTGCCATTAATTGTAATAATCCAGTGAGATTTTTGTTTGCACAAGGAATCTGACAACAGCCAATGCTCCACACAGAGATCTGATCTCATAATCATCCAGTCTATCTGGAATGACATGAAGAAACAGAACAAACTGAGACAGACTAAATCCAGAAGAACTGTGGCAACGTCTCCAAGATGCTTCAGAAGACCTACCTGCAAAGCTACCTGAAAAACTAAGTGGAATTAGGGCAACAGCTGCTTTAAACGCAAAGGATGGTCACACCAAATGTTGATTTGATTTAGTTAATAGAAGTTAATTGATGAAGAAATCTAGTTATGACATTATTTTTGACATCATCCTCATTTTACAGCATTTTTACACAAGTGCCTAAAACTTTTAACAGTACTGTAGCTTTGCAGATAGGTTTTTTGAAGCATCTTGGATATGTTTCCATAGTTTATTCTGTCTCAGTTTGTTCTGTTTGCTCATGTCATTCCAGACGGACTGGATGATGATGAGATCAGAGCCCGTATTCACACAACATTTTAAGGCTAAAAGTAGATCATAACTTGCCGATTTAGGAGAAAATCTTAAAAATAATGGGCAGTCCTAAATTTAGGGTAATATTATCAGAAAATACGGGATTAGTTTCCACTGTTATGCTGATGATACTCGTCTATATATCTCAACATGATCAGATGAAACTTCTAAATTATCTAAGCTAACAGAGTGTGTTAAAAATTTAAAAGATTGGATGACCAATAATTTTCTCTTATTAAATTCGGATAAGACAGAGATATTACTTATTGGACCAAAAGACCGTACACAGAATCTCTTGGATTACAATTTGCAACTAAACGGATTTACTGATACTTCCTCTACAGTCAAAAATCTGGGTGTTATATTACAGCAACTTTCTGATGCAGAAAATCTAGTTCATGCATTCATGACCACTAGACTGGACTATTGTAATGCACTGCTAGGTGGTTATCCTGCATCTTCAGTAAACAAGCTACAGGTAGTACAAAATGCAGCGGCTAGAGTCCTTACCAGGTCAAGAAAATATGACCATATTACCCCAATTGTACAGTCTCTGCACTGGCTAACTATTAAGTTCCGTATCGGTTACAAAATATTATTACTTACCTATAAGGCCCTTAATTGGTTAGCTCCTGCGTACCTAACTAGTCTTCTACCACGCTACAATCCATCATGTTCCCGATGGTCGCAAAACTCTGGGTTTTTGGTAGTACCTAGGATAGCAAAGTCCACTAAAGGAGGTAGAGCTTTTTCGCATTTGGCTCCCAAACTCTGGAATAGCCTTCCTGATAACGTTCGGGGTTCAGACACACTCTCTCGGTTTACATCTAGATTAAAGACACATCTCTTTGGCCAAGCATTCAAATAATGACATCCTGTGGTAACTAGGATTTACACAAGGTTCAGTCTGGATCCAGAACACCTGAGAAGAGATGATGCCAACCCCTCAGAGGACCTCAGATGATGCCAACCCTGAAACAACATACAGAACTACCAAATTTTGCTATAAGTTTGATTGCACCATATAATAATTGCTGTTAATAGTGTTCATCATCTGTTTGATTACATCTTTAATTGATTTTTCCATACATTTCTGCCATATGTACATTAACTGACAGTCACCACTGATAAGCTACTACTAAATATTGTAGAAACGTAATTTGCTGTTAAGTTGCTTTGCAACGATTTGTATCGTGAAAAGCGCTGTACAAATAAACTTGAATTGAATGGAATTGAATTATCAGTCGATTGAATGGGCGTTATCAGTGGTTATCAGCTCATAGATATGGATCAGAAGGGGCCTGCTGCGCCTACTGGTAGGCTGAGAAGGCTGTTGCCATCTATCCACATGGGTAATCACGCATGTTTGTAGTTGAAGCGCAATAACCTCAATATTTACTATGGGTTTACCTCAGTAACCGTTGTTTTATTGTGGTATTTGTAGATAAAGCACAATAAGCTCAACCCTTACTATGGCTTTACCACAGTAACCGTAGTTTTACTGTGGTATTTGTAGTTAAAGCACAATAACCTCAATCCTTACTATGGGTTTACCCCGTAACCGTAGTTTTACTGTGGTATTTGTAGTTCAGTCATGACAACTCTCGGAGATAAACAAACAATATTTATTAGAATATGAATGAACATATTATAGTTTGGTTTTGGCGGACTAGATCTGCTACGCTGCTGCTGCTGCGACGCAGGTAGAACACATTGTTCTGCTGACCACAATAAACAGAGGGAATTAACTTAGCTGCTACCTGCAGCATAAGACTCCCCCAACATTGCAGATGGCTGCGACTGAAACGCAGTGCTTAGACCTTGATTGCGGATCTGCCGCCAAAACATGTGTATGGTTTTGTTGCTGCTCCGTAGAGCTATGGAACCCGAGTGTACTGGCTATGTGTGCCTCAGCTACCATGCCGACCGGCTTATCTTAGTGGGCTAAAGAGAAATGTGTGCCTTGGCTACCGTGCCGACCGGCTTACTCTAAAAGACTTGAAATATGTGAGCCTTGGCTACCATGCCGACCGGCTTATCTTAGTGGGCTAAAGAGAAATGTGTGCCTTGGCTACCTTGCCGACTAGCTTACTCTAATGACCATAATTATGTGTGCCAGGCTACCATGCCGTATGGCTTAATCTAGTGACCTACTAGAATGTGTGCCTTGGCTACCGTGCCGACCGGCTTACTCTAAAAGACTTGAAATATGTGAGCCTTGGCTACCATGCCGACCGGCTTAAACCTTGAACGGACGTGAAGCGCAAATAGACTCGAGATTCGCCGCAATTGTTATGAAACCACTATATTTATTAATACTAACAATACGGTCGATAACAATGCAATACCCTCCTCAGTCAAACACAACACCTGAAATAGAATAAAGAATTTAGAATGTCTTTTGCATTAGGTCTAATATATCGTTCGTAGGCTGATGAAGTCCACCATCCCAATTCCTTCAGAGTAGCAGAAGTCACTTTCTGAGCTGCAGTAGTAGCTGCTCTGATCCTGAAGGAGTGAGGCGTGAAGGAGTGAGGCGTGTAGACTTCAGGGTTGAGACTGCAAAGTTGGCAAAGCAGTTTAAGCTTTTTGACAAACCAGCATCTCGTCATAGGATGGCCGTCAGCGGTTAGGAATGGGGATCGTCAGGGGTGGCATGACAGCGAGATTTCAGGTAATGAAACATGGATGAGAAAGGGCAGAAAACAGAATTAATACTCGATATAATGATTGCAGTTCCTTTATAACATTGGTCAGTCTTAGAATGCTTGAGGTTTAAAGTAAAATATGTATAGTCCATAGTGATATCTGATATAGTGAGATTCAGAGAGTAGAGAGTAAATTCCCCATATCTCAGAAATCCATAAAAGGCAGTGAGGAAAGCAGTTTCTAAAAGCAGATCAGTATGAAATCCAAAAACCCCAAGTCTTAGATGATGTAATTGCTTATGTAAAAGAGGTAGTGTGAGAGGAAGGCGTTTTTATCTTTGGAATCTGGTGAGGTTTTGAGAATACCTTGAAGGAGGAGATGAATGGAAGGATGGTTTAAAAGACTGGGCGTATTTTTAGCCATTCCCAACCTCATATATTTAGAAGCCGAATCCATATAGGAGAAAAGTTTATTTAATCTAGAACTGCGAGATGAAAAGAAGGGCAGACCAGGCTGGATGGATGCGCATCGGGGCAAAGTGCGCGGAATTCCTGAAATTTAAAATGGGAAAGAGCATCAGCTTTATCATTAAGAAGGCATGGAATATATGCAGCTTTAAGCATGAAATTATTCATAACACTAAACCAGATTATGCGTCTGATAAACCTGTTAATGAATGGTATGTCCGAGCGGCCTTTATTGATAAAATTGACAGCGGCTTCGTTATCACAAAGCACAATGATTTTCTTTTTTTGCCATTGATTCCCCCAAAGCAAGCAGGCTAACACGATTGGATACAATTCAAACAGGGCAGTTGATTTAATTTCATTCATCCGGTAGATTTAACATTTCTGCGGGCCAGGAGTCAGCAAACCATGAATTACCGAAAAATCCGCCGAACCCGACGGAGGGAGCAGCATCAGTAGATATTTTGAGGGAGAGAGAGGTTTCAAATGAATCGTTATAAAAGAAAGAAATGCCGTTCCAATCATTTAGAAGAATAGACCAGAAATGCAAATCAAAGAGACAGCCTTGATCTAATGATATAGTATCCTGGAGATTACGTACAGATTTAGATAAATCTAGGAGTCTTGAAATGAAAGCACGGCCCTGCGGAATAATTCGCATGGCGTAATTTACGTGTCCTAAGAGAGACAGCAGGTCTCGCTTAGAGATGGAAGAAAAACAAAACGAGGACATGATTTGTCTAATGCGATCCAGTTTTTGAAACGGGAGAGACGCTTGCATTAATTTACAGTCTAAAATTATGCCTAGAAATTCGAGGAAAGTAGAAGGGCCGAAAGTTTTTTCCTCAGAGAGAGGAACCTTTACAATGGAGAAAAGTTCTTTAAGTTTAGAAATGCACCGTTCTGGAGGAGAATTGGGGAAGTCCATCACTAAAAAATCGTCTAGTAAATGGAGAACAAATGGGAGTTTATAGACATTAAGGAGGATCCAGCAAAGCGCTTCGGATGGGCAATCAAAAATCTTAGGGCTGCTACGGCAGCCGAAGGCGAGACGCACTGAGAAAAACATTTTTGATCTCCATTTAATCCCCCAAAAAAACCATTGGGAGGGATGCAGAGGCATGATTTTAAAGGCATCAGTAATATCTGCTTTTGCGAGCCACGATCCTCTGCCCGCGGATTTGATTAATTGAATGGAGTGATCTACAGAAGCGTATGCGAGGGAAAATTATTGATGCTAGAAATAGGGCTGTTATGCGGAGAAGAAAGATCGATAATTAATATTTTTTTAACCAGAATATTTACAAGTAGCGATACCTATCGTATTTATACGAAATAAAGGAAAAGGAGAATTACGAAAAGGGCCAATGAGATATCCTTTGTCTAATTCTTTTTTTAATCAACGTGTCTACGACTTCAGGCTCTTTGAGCGCGGACTGAGGATTTGTAGAAACAAAAATAGAGGAGGGAATAGCTGTAAGTCCTGCCATAAAGCCTTGAATTAGACCAGTAATGAGAAAATTCACAAAACCTCGATAGGGATGATTAAACAAAATATCAGACAATACTGAAACGTTGATTGGAGTTGATGGATGTTTATTCATCTTGTGGTAGAGATGGGAGGAGCTTTGAACCTGCGGGGACAAACGGCTCTAGGATGACTATCGCCTCAAATGGCACAACAATGTACAAATTTACAGTTAACGTAAGGACATACAGATTCGTTGAAATTTATACACGTGTGAGGTGAATTATCTTGATGTTTCACGTGGCTCCGAGCAGGGTATTTCGACCCAGGAACAGGTTTTTTGAACTTGACCCCTGAGATGCCTGGTAAGCTGTGCGGGGGCATAGGCTGGCAGAATGGGAAAAAGATCCACAAACAGAGCAAAAAATAGCTTTATGTCCCGTAAAAGTGTCTGCTGATCAATTCAAGATCCACAACAGACCAGTCTAATATGAGGTTGAAACGCTGAAGGTATAAAGCTGCCTTGGCTGAAAAACTCTTATGTATTAGTAAAATAGGGAGCCTCCGTAATTAAGTGCCAGGTCTGATATTATCACTGAATACGTATGAGTTCAATCCTCCGCTTAGGAAAAACTACAAAGAGTGTCTCTGTACACGCCGAAAGCCACATTAAACTCCGCTAGAGACAAACTTTTAGAAAGACTTGGGTCACATTCTTTTAGCACGACTGAGACACCACCACAGTCAACCACACGTTTATCTAAAACTCGTGAAGAACACAGTAAAATTTTTACTAGGTTGATGTCGTTACCTGCGATTATTTGGTTCCTCAAACTTTGAGGAATACCTGCTGCCGGCGGGATGAAAGGAGCTCCCGAAGATGTAGCAGGTACAGCTGAGGCAAGGGTGTGATGTGGCAGGAAGTCCTGGGAGAAACCAGCGGAGGTGTCTTGGAGAAGAGGTGTGGCTGAGGCTTGGATGTTGGAAGTACAAATAGGCTTCTAAAGTGTTGAAACCCGATTATCCAGTTTATTTATGGATTCTTTGATTTCAATAAGAGCTAGCGGGACGGGATCTGGAGAGACCGTAGAACAATCTTCATGGTCAATGCGGGGTCTTTTAGTTGGAGAAGAGGATGCTGGAGCGAGGTGTTTCCTTTTATTTTTAGCTTTCATCGGGGCCGACTTAAGCGATGGAGGAGGAGATGAGGAAGGTAAATAGTTCATCATGAGATGAACCCATCGGAGGAGAGATGTTGTGCTCAAACAAAAATTCCAGAATCCTTGGAACAGGCCATTCGGAGATATTAAACTGACGCTGAGCCAGTCTAGTGCTCCGCCGGGGTGGTGCTCTGAAATGTTCTCCTTTAGGAGGATTGCCGGGAGTTTCTGTTTCCAACAATGGATCAGCGGCAGGTTCATCCAGGGATAGAAGATCTTCGAGGTCGAGGTGAGACATATCTCTCGAGATATAGCAGTTCAGGAACAGGGACAACATAACTATGAATGCTAGGAACATAGCCTGCAATTTAACAAGCGCGCAGTCTTCGATTCAAAGTGAGCGCGCAGTCTAACGCTACCTGGTCAGACTGGAATATATAGGAGAGTCTAGATTGAAAGAAAAAAGCTGATTGGTTGGTGTACCGGCTGCATGGCGACCAATCAGCGGCACGTTAGAGTTTCATGACTGAACTAGGCATTTAAAGCACAATAACCTCAGTCCTTACTATGGGTTTACCCCGTAACCGTAGTTTTACTGTGGTATTTGTAGTTAAAGCACAATAACCTCAATCCTTACTAGGGGTTTACCTCGTAACCGTAGTTTTACTGTGGTATTTGTAGATAAAGCACAGTAACAAAACTTACAACAGCACATACCATGTCTTTACCACAGTAACTGTTTTTTTACTGTAAACTACTTTTAAAACACAGTAACCACAACGTTTGCCATGCCTTTAATACCTTTTTGTGAAGTAATTGTAATTCAATCTTTATTTTTTTTGTCTTGCAGTTACGTTAGATCACAAACTCCAGCAGTTCTTTAAAGAAGCCATCTCTCTCTCTCTCTCAGCTTTTCCTTTCCTATTTTTCCAAACTGTAATCCATAATTCACTAACACATAGTAGCCTCTCTTTCTGTGGTTCATCATGGCATGTTTTTAAAACTCAGAATCAAATTTTGACCAATTCTTTCAGAAAGCTGCTAGAATTAACAGGGAACTTGAACTCGAAGCTCCCAATGCTGATCTTGAAGAAGCTGCCAAGGAGGCTGAACAAGTCCTTCAAAGGTTCAACCCTTGACAGGTTTTGTTGAACACTTTTAGTAATAACTGATTTGCTTTAATGAGCACATCTGTGACGAGTGGGGGCGGGGCCGAGAGCCGTGGGAACGGAGCAGGCCGGTGGAGTAATTGATAATGAGCGACACCTGCACCACTCACTGGTCTCGAGTCCCACGGAGGAGCTCCGGAAGGATAAAAGGAGGAGTTACGACAGCGAAAGAGGAGATAAATCTTTTATAACACTGTCGCAACATGTATATATTTCTCGTTGTTTCAGCTGAAAGGGAAGACCAAGGAAGGCCTGTCATGGGATTTTAATTTGGCCATACTGTGCGTTTACGGAGAAGACCAAAAGCTGCAAAGGAAAACACTTCCAATGGTACGTCTGTGTTGGTCTGAGCGCCTTGACTGAACTGTACTGCAGTTACATTTGCACCGCATTTGATGCTTCTTTAACTTTGGTTTACATAGCCCATTAGGATGAACACTCAACAAAGTGTCATGTAGAAGTAGTAATAATTCATACAATTTACCAAGTCAGCAAATTCATGTAGCGTCTGGAACACTCCAACACACAATATATATTTTGTTAGCTAGATTTCACAAATACTTTGTAACACCCCAGGACGCCGAACAAGACCCTGGTTTCATGGTAACCCGATACATTTACAACCTTGTGGAATGCGAGCCGGCTCTCATTCTGCTTTCTCCAGAAACAAAGGGACACAAATGCACAGGAGAAATGGACTTTTCTACTAATTAATTCATAGGAAAACCTTCTTTGAATGAACACCCATTTTCTTCAGGCCATTGTGTATATTATTGCTGTGTTGTATTTAATCTGTTGTATTATAGACTATTTTTATCCGTGCTTACGAGTTATGGTTAATTATTCATATTTCCCCATGAGCTGATTCGCTACATTCATATGATATGTAGTACTCATTCAAAATTCTATGACTTTTACTCCTGCTGTCATTGGCCATTGCCTCAACTCTCATGCAGATTGTGCCTATTGTAAGTAGTCGGAGTGTTTGTATCATGAAGTTTATATTAAAGGGGTCATATGATGCGATTTCAAGCTTTCCTTTCTCTTTGGAGTGTTACAAGCTGATTGTGCATAGATAAGATCCCTGAAGTTGCAAAGACTAAAGTCTCAAAACCAAAGAGATATTCTTTATCAAAG
>NW_015506680.1:149478-150122 GCF_001515645.1 Sinocyclocheilus grahami
GTGCGTGTGTGTGGGAGAGAGAGACAGGGTCACATCACAGTGGAGTCAGCTGTCTTAACCGTGGCTTGTGTACTGCAAACACCCTTCCCCTTTTGGGCTTGAACTGATGTTGAAACTAATTACATTATTTACTGTCTTTACATTTATTTTGAAAGATGAAGCTCGCGATTATGGTAAGGGGCGTTACATTTCTGACGAGTGCTTGCGGTGTTCAGCCAATCACAATGCACTGGGTCAGCTGGCTAATCAGAGCAGACTGCGCTTGTCAAAAGGAGGGACTTTGTAGAAAACGAAGCGTTTGAGAGAGGCGGGGCATAGAGGACCTACAATAATGTACAGTATTTTAAAAATAATGTGTTTTTTGTAGGGACGCGCTGATCCGATATTTGTATCGGCTCCGATAGTGCCATTTTTCTCGGATCGGGTATCGATCAGAGAGAACCGATCGAAATCCGAGTGTGTTTTTTTTTTTGTTTGTTTTTTTTTTTCTCGAATGTGCGAATTATTCTGTGTTACTTCTGAAGCCATACGATAGCTTAATGTGAGCTACATATGAATATTTAAGTCCTTACATTAAAGTTCACACAAACTCTTTTCTCCGCTGTGGCTGTCACTCATTCGTTCAGCCTTTAAACCCTGGTCGC
>NW_015506680.1:150546-175960 GCF_001515645.1 Sinocyclocheilus grahami
TTCTGTAAAGCTGAGCTCACGTGTGCTTGCGGAGGGATGTAAATACTCACGAGAATGAATGAGTGAAACTCCCGCAGTGAATAGAATGGCTTACAGTTAATGAAAAGTGCTAGATCGGAACAGCACATCTTCTTTAACGCTGTAACATCTGCACACCACCTTTCGTTGATGTAAAAACATGTCCCGCTGCCGCGTGATTTCCCCGTTGATTCTGCTGCGCGATCCGCTCTGAACAGCTGAAAGCCCGGGAGACTCAACGCGCTGTCTGGAATGGCATCATTCAGCCAGGTTTCCGTGAAACACAGAGTAGCAGAGTGTGGAAAATCCTTATTTGTCCGGGAGAGCAGAAGAAGTTTGTCCGTTTTGTTGGGTAGAGAGTGGAGATTTGCCATATGGATGCTCGGCAACGGCGTTCTGAATCCGCGCTTCCTGAGCTTCACGAGCGCGCCGGCCTGCTTCCCCCGTCTGCGCGTCCTGAAGCGCTTGATCCGCCGACTACAACGTTCAGCAAAACGTCCGAATAAACGAAATCCGGTAGAAGATTGTGTGCTGTGTTCTGCCGAATGTTCATTAGCTCATCCCTGGTAAAACTGATCGTGTTTGAGAAACAAAAAACAGGAGTGCGTTTTTATATTGTTCTTATTAGTAGAATTCGTATAATAATAATAATAATATCATCTCATCAGTATTATTGTTCTTTTTTTTTAAAGGAACACTGAATGACCAAAAAAAGCACCAGCACCAGTCCTAAGTTCATGGTTACCAAGTTTTAATTCTAATTACTAAACTTCTATTATTAAATAATACTTGATTATCATATTATACTGCTTGACTGACTGATATTAAGAGTGTACTTTCAGATATTTAAAAAGCTGTACCATTTTACAAACATTATATATGTTTGTAAAATGGCATAACTTATATATAGTATAGTATTTCAGTCTGGCGAGTAAACAAAAAAATATACTAGCCAATTGCGATTCAATGCCAAGGTCCGTTGAGGGTTGACTATAAAAACAGTTTGTGCTGCACTGTATTTGTTTTGTCCTATCGTATCTATCATATGTTGTTGCCTTATTAAAAAATATGCTATACATTTAAAATAAATGTATTTTAATTTTATAGTATATACTTAAATATATATATACATATATACATTCATGAATGATTTTAATGAATGGATTTTCTAATAATAATACAAATAGCAATGTGTAACATTTTACCATATTTAGCACTTTTATTTGTAATTTTATAGTATATACTTAAATATATATATATATATACATTCATGAATGATTTTAATGAATGGATTTTCTAATAATAATACAAATAGCAATGTGTAACATTTTACCATATTTAGTGCAACACTTTTATTTGTTCCCCACAAAATATAGTTTTTTCACTAAATGTTTGGATTTGTAAAATTGTGCACTGATTTTTCTAGAATAACCTTTGCTGCCGAATTATCCACGAACCTAGTTTATGATAAATTTGTCATAGATTATAAATATACATAGGCCTATATTTACAATAATGGTCTGTTTACTGTTATACACACTGCAGTTTTGTCTGCTGTTTGTTGTTGTCAATGTTTTTATTGTTCATCAGCTGGAAAAATCTGTTCTGATAGAGATTCCAACGATATTGTTCTTCTGTGTCCTTAAATGTTAAATAGCTGCGGTGTGGACTCATCCTTGGTGTGAAGAGGCCTTTAAACTGCTTACAACAATACTGTCAGCATGTAATCATATTTAAAATAATTCATATTAATATAGCTTGCTATTGAAGAATGCAGCTTTTTCTTATGCTGCTTTCCTTTCATTCTGTTAAACTTACAAAGATTTTTTTTCATTCTCTACTGAGTGATGGAGTAAAGGAATAAGATGAGAAATAGGTAAAGTACAGTAAAGGGTTACAGTTTAACACTCACGCACGTGGAAGAAGGACAGTGCCCTTCAGATCACATAATTCGGAGGGGGGGGGTTCCTCGGGGGGCTCCCTTCCCCTTCCCCTTCCCCTTCTGGTCTATGTATCCCTGCCCCTGCTGAATTATTTTTATCCCCAGTGGAGATAAAAAAACAAATCATAAATATAAAATATCAAAAATAAAATTCTTTTAAAAAAAGAGCAGCAAGTGAAACATGACAATGCAAACAACAATAAAATCAGAAAGAGACTTTAACTGTCAGCGCATCTGCTTAACAGAGAGTTTCGTGATATTGGTTCACGTGCCTCAGTCCATGCACAGCATTTCAGAAATTCAGCCTTAAAACATCTGACCAGGTGCAGGTGCCTGAGGGAGTACTGGTGGAGATTGAGAGCGTGGAGGGAAGCCCCGCCCACACTCCCGCCACTGAGGGTGAACTGCAACTGGCCTCTGGGAGTTATTTTGAGAAACTTTTGATCATTTTTAGATGGATTTAATAGACAGGTTTAAGGAGGTTAGACCCAGTTCTCTTGAGTCTCCTATGTCTCCTGCATTTCCGCTGGTTTGGCCCAGCTCCTGTTCTCCTGTGTTCCCACCCAGCCTCCCTCTCCCGCCTCCTCTCTTAAAACCAGTCAGTTCCTTAGCCCTGTCTCTACTGGTTCCTGTCAATCCATTAGCTCACCCTCAGTCAGCGCCATCTGGGTGCTCTGATCAGCCTCAGGACTTACAGTCTCCAGGTCCACCTAGGCGTTAGGATCCCCTGTCTCTGCCTCCAGCCTCCGAGTCCTGGACTCTACCTTGGTCCTTCGACCCATCGGTTCCGCCTTGGCTCCTAGCTCCCTCGTCTCCATCATGGCCCGTCATCCCACTGGCTCTACCGGTCTCCCTCGTCCCTCTAGCTCCGCCTTAGTCAGTCGTTGTCCATCCTTCACTACTGGATTCCACTCCTCTGGCTTTGACTTGTCCCTCTATCCCTCTGGCTCCGTCAGGCTCCTCCTCCTTTCTGGCTCCACCTTTGGCCTCCGGATCCTCGGTGTCACCCTGGCTCAGAGTGCGCGCCTTTCCGGGAGGGGGGTGACCTGTCACGGTCTGTGACAGACTGATGAATCAGCAGAGTATCGTCTTTCTGTGAGTCATTAAGAAATTAAAGTTCTATTCTATTTAAAGAAATTTGAGGTAAACGTGAATACATAATGCACGCATATTTGGAGTAAAAGTTTGTATGTTTATTAAAAATAAATGCGATTTTAAATATACAGGTCAGTGTCTCCTTTTTCTATTCAAAATACAATCAACTCCCAATTGATTTCCTGGCAGAAATAAAAACTAGTGTCATTGTAACCAAGTATTAGCCATATAATAATATACAGTAAGGTCCATATATATTTGGACACAGGCACATTTTTTTTTAAATTTATTTTAGCTGCTGACCAAAACATATTCAAGTTACAGTTATATAATGAATATGGGCTTAAAGTGCACACTCTGAGCTTTAATTTGAGACGAAAGGTTAAGGAATCACATCTTTAATATTTACCCTCCCCCCTTTTTCAAGGGACCATAAGTAATTGGACCGTTGACTCAAAAGCTGTTCCATGTACAGGCGTGGGCTATTCTTTCTTTATTTCTACGTCAATTAAGTAGGTAAAAGGTGTGGAGTTGACTATAGCAGGAACATTAGGAGTGGCCAAATCAACAGTTTAGTACATTCTGAGAAAAAAAGAATGCACTAGTGAGCTCAGCAGCATAAAACGGCCTGGACGTTACAGACACAAGCCTATTAATAAGAATTTTGTGGGCAGTTTTCTTCCTTACCACTAGGGGTGCTAGGGTGTTTTAGGTTTCCTTAAGTAAAGCCATGTGGGTAGAGGGAGTTAGCAATCGTTTGTTTGCCAACCGCCATAAAACTCCAAAAGGAGACGAAGAGGGAGTTAGCAATAACAAGCAGCAGTAGCCAGCATGGCTCACCTGCTGAGCACATTGTGCTGTGTCCTGGTTGGGAAATGTGTCATTTCAAGCCCAGTATAAAGTATGGAGTTGTTGTTGTTTTTTTTAAGTGTACATTGCTGATATTTTTTGCAGAGATGTTACATGTATGGCCTATGTTTGGATTAATGCTAAGAGTTTAAGACCGTGTATTTGTATGCATTTTAGAAGGAATCTTTATTGGTGAGGTTACCACATCATGGTCCAGTTTGAATATGGATATAAAGTTCTTTTCGACTTGGGACCATAGTCTGGACTATTTTTGACTGTTCCTGGTTCGGAAGAGTCTGGTGTTTGAGAGCTGTGGTGTGTTTTCATTACAAGAGGTTGGATTATTAATTTGCTATCAGTCAGCTATGGACAGTGTTTGGACATTGATGCACTACAGATAAGACTTTCGCACACATAAACTTTCACATGATGAAATCCTACAGTCTTACATTGCTTTGTTTTTGTTGTTGTACTTTTGTGTATTTACATTTTTGGCTATATGTAGCTGTGTTTTGTATTTAATAAATTTATTTAAAATCCCTTCGACTACTGTACATTTTTGACAATACAGACATTGGTTATGTGGTGACTGCATCCATTTCAGATGTATAATAACTGTTTTTTCCCAAAGACATAGTAGCTGGAAAGTATTTAAAGTGAAACAGATGTATTGTTGTAGATTAATAGTGCGGGCCCTGTGTGTGCATAGTGAGGGCTCCCTGGGGGCTACGTGAGGGCAGCCTGTGCAGGGCCAGCGCTAAGGGGCCAATGTTCTGCCAATGAGCAAATTCTCAGGGGCCCTAAGTGGGCCCGTAAAGGGCCAGTGCAGGCTTATTTGCAGGGTAGTTGATTGGGTGGTGCTTGATAGTACAAATGGATGATAGTAGTTATATCTAACACCATGTGTCAGATTGGTGATTTATGACCCCTGTCAGTGTTGATTGACAGGTTGTCATCTGGCAAATGTGTACATGATCAGATTTATGACCTGATTTATGGCTATATGACCCCTCTGTCACCCATGACTGACATGACAGTGGGGTGTGTAAATCAAAAGATCAAACAGATGTTAGATTGACTTTTGATGTATTTATGACTGGATTTATGATGTTTGAGGGCCTTTCTTCTGATGAGATGGCTGAGTTGCGCCGCACCACAGATCTTGCTCTCTGTGTTACTAAGCAGGCTGCCTCTGCCATGGGCAGATCTATGGCGGTGGGTAAACCTGGCAGACATCGGGAAGAAAGAAAGGGGTTTTCTTCTCGATGCCCCAGTTTCGCCCTCTGAACTTTTTGGTACATCCGTTGAGACGGTCGTCGAAAAGTTCAGGGAAGCGAAGGCACGCTCAACGGCCTTCAAAACCTTCATTCCACGATTCAATTCACCTGATGCTGTATTCAGCAGCATCAGGTGAATTAGGCCTTTCCTCTGCCTCCCTGATGCGCTGAGTGTTTGGCTAGCTTGCAGTATGCTTACCCCTCTGATTTTACAATCATGCTGCAGGTCGAGCCCCCTCTCGTTGAGAGCTGGGGTTGTGCTCCCTCAGCCAAAGTAAACTACTGCTAGCTGTTCCAGCTTTGGAACATGCTGCAGGTCGAACCCCCGTCTCGGATTGAGGACTGAGTGTTTTGCTTCCTCAGCTGATAACTGCTAGCTGTTCCACCATGGGAACATGCTGTAGGTTGAGCTCCCTCTCCATTGAGAGCTAGATGTTGCTGGCGTGGGTATACCGTTCCCCATAGCAACCCCTAGAGGATGCAGTTCGAAGTTCCCATGAAAGGGAACGTCTCAGGTTACTTATGTAACCATGGTTCCCTGAGTAGGAACTCTAGGTTTCTTACCATGCTGCGGACGCAAGCTTCAGACGAAGAAGTGAATGATGTGTAGCTCCTGGCACCTATTTATACTATAGTCGCACTGGTAGTGACGTCATGGCTGTTGCTGGCCAACGAGTTGGTGTTTTTTCAATGTATGCTTCAGACACGGGTCACAACGAGACGTTCCCCATAGTGACCCCTAGAGGACGCAGTGTCTCTTTCCCTACTCAGGGAACTATGGTTACATAAGTAACCCGAGACGTTCTTCCTGATTGTGGAAAAAATGGCTAAGCAAAGGGTGTGTATTGTCACCTCAACAGGATCAATATTTGTTTGATCTATTCGGTATATGTTAATGCATAGTCACCAACAGTGTGGCTACCAACCTGTCTACATCCACCCCTCTGAATAAGGAGGTTGTCTGGACGCCTACCTTTCCAGGTGAGAATAAAGAAAGGTGTCATGTCTGAGGGATGTTCTTTGTTTTTTGGGGATGAAAGGCAATGGCAAAAAAAAAGAAAAAAGATGTGACCGTTGATATTTAAAATAGGTGAAACATCCTTTGAGGAGGGTATGGCTACACGTGACACGCCCCTTTTTCGCGGGTGCATTTCGCTATGTATACAAAAATGCTATGTGCGTATTTTCAGTTTTTACTTCAATGCTTTTCCAAAAACAACCACCACGGCCTGTATCTTTCTTCACCAGCTAAACAGTTTTTTTAGACTTAAATCAGGACAACATTTTTTCAGAAAAAAATGCCTGGCTCTCCTAACGGTAAGTCTATTTTTAATTAACATTCGTTGTTTAAATCAAATTTGTTTATGTGTGGTCACGGTTTGAGTTCCCTTGCTTAAAGGTGTAATAGGTGATTGTCTTCAGAAACATTTTTTGTTATGCTGGTTGAAAGTCTCTTCACATCCCGATAGCAATCATTAAGTTAAGTGGTCTTAATGTATTCATCTGTATTTATATATTTTGTGGAAGGCGTAAGACCAAGAAATGTTCGTCCAATCAGAACGCTTGGCCTGAGCGTTTTAATAAGCTTTCCTACCTGCTGCAGACAGGACACGTCATCAGTGCGTTCACGCACGCTGTGCAGACAGAGCGAGGATGGCAGGCAAATATCAACAACCCGATCTTCCTTCCAAGTACTACAACTTTTAAAGTTTTCTCACCAGTGAATGACGCATGATGTAGCCCAGCGATTAATCCAGGCCTCGCGCCCCCCCCCCCTGCATATTTTGAATGTCTCGCTTAGTTAACACACCCGATTCAAATAACCAGCTCGTTAGAAGTGAGCTACGTGCATGAACTGTGTTCCGATCGATATGATCCCTACACAGTGTTCATTGCTCCCTCCTCACTGAGCGGGGGAAATACGTTGAAGTTTACTTCACTTCGGAACATGGGCTGGAATTGGGAACTGCTGATGTAGCCTATTGTAGTAATGTTGTCTCTGGTACTCTGGTCTGTGAGTGAGCGTATATGCATTCAGGGGGCGTGGCTTTGGACGGCGATTGCAGGGAGGGTGGGACATTCGCTTTCAGTGCTATCAGGCTAAAGTTAGCATTTTCCAAGATCTCCTATTGCGCCTTTAACAGGCGATATGATGTTCTGTATGCAGAACACCGGTTATGAGACAATTGTGAATGAGATCATAGCACTGAACACGGGCGGTATGATTCATCTATTGCATCTTTATTTATTTATAAAAAATACATACCATTGTGTATAACGACCATGTGTTTATGTTCATTTCTTTTTTATTATTCTCACCGACAGCGCAACCTTCACAGTCTAGCGTTGCGTCTGAGGCGAGTGAGATTAGGCCTGACAACACACTGCCACTCGGTAAGTTTTATTAATAATTTCTATTATGTCGTAAATTTTAAGAAATTGTACTTGTACTAGCGTGTTTAAGGATCTGTTAACCCTGTGAATTGAGCGTTGTGTATGAGTTGTGTTTCTGATCGTTTCTTTCTCATTATTCACACAAACTGCACGGGTTCAGCAGATTAGTACTGCGAGAGAGAGATATGTGGGAGATACTCGAACTGAAAACAGAGGGTCACTCGGTGAGTTTTTAATCACCATCTAGATTTATAAAAGATTTCTATTACATTGTGAGAAAAAAATAAGACTAAATAAAACTTTATTTGTGTTCGTACTAGCGTGTTTAAGATGACTTGTTAACCGTTAACCGACTTGTTGCATATTATTTATAATATATCTGTACCATATCCTTAAAAAAAACATCTGATTCATGTTCTTTTCAATCTAGATTGCATAAGGCGTTATGCTAACACTATACCACCATCATCACCAAAAGCATTTGTTGATGGTAGTTCTGGTGTAGGTGTTAGGAGGCAAGAAGCACCATCCAGATCTCGGCAGGTAGACCAGAACGTGACTGCTGTTGCTGTGCAGGTTCAAGCTCGTGCACAAAAGACTGCAAGACCCCGCGAGATCGGTGTGATACCTAACACCCCAGAGCGAAAACGTCCAAGACAATCAGCTGGTAAGTATAGAGGAATCAAAATGAAATTATCATTATTATTGCTATAATAATAATTACTAGTATTACTGTATATCCGTCAGAAGAAACAGTGATCTGGAACGAACATTTTGTTCAAGCATGGGATGGCTGCAATATGGACAGTGTGTCTAATGCAAATCAAGAGAAGGATTTAAATCAAGCCCCAGACGCCGTTGAAAACGCTGTAGATTCAGACGGTGATGCAGAAACGCTCCCTTCAAACCAAGAGGAATACAAGAACCAACAGCAGAACGACGCAAGCAAGGACATTTTGAACTTTCTGAACACAGTTGTCAAGAACCAAAAAAGAATTATAGAGGACCAACAGAGGGCCCGGGAGGAGCAAGCACGTTTTAATCAGGCTGTGACAACAACACTACAGAAACACGGGATCATCCTTAAACAAATAATTGCATTGAAAAAACGTCATGATGGTGGACATGAACAAACAGCCCGTGATCAGGAAATGACTGTAACTCTGTTAAATGAAAAGCTGGCCCTGTTTAAATAGTGGTATTGGTGAGTCCTATTTTCTTTACCCCATTTTTCTTAAGTGTGTTTTATGATTAGATTTTTTTCTACCTTTACTCATGGGTTGTATGCTGTGAATATTTTAAAAATACATTTGGGTTAGAAATGGCTGCAAAATGTTGTCCTCCGTTAAGATGTAGTAGGGATGATCATAGGAGTTTCCAACCTCAACCTCAACACTACAGAAAAGTTGCTCTGGCTTATTCAGACTATTGATGAGATGAAAAAACACAAGTCCGCTAGATTGTTAAAATTAATAAACAAAGTGCGATCAAGCTCAGAACCTCCTCCAGAACCAATTTATGATTTTGAACCATTTGTAAATTCTCAACAGTCTGGAGAGGTGTCAGAACCTCCTCCAGAACCAATTTATGATTTTGAACAATTTGTAAATTCTCAACAGTCTGGAGAGGTGTCAGAACCTGTTTTTGATTTTGAACAATTTGTAAATTCTCAACAGACAGGAGAGGTGTCAGAACCACGTTTATACCCAATTTTTTAATTTTGAACAATTTGTAAATTCTCAACAGACAGGTGAGGGAGCTGGTACCCGGTCACACCACACGCTCGACCTTACTGACCCTAGCATGGGTCTCACACATAGTGAAATAGAATCACTTGTAAGAGAGGGTAGCGATGTGGCTGGATACACCGTAGTACCTCGAGCTCGGTTCAATGGCTTGAAAATCCACAGGATTATAAATCTCAGGGAAATATCTTCCACAGATCTAGCAAACTACAGAGTGTTTTTACACAATTTGTTTTCTGAAATAGTGGCGTTTTCCAGATTATTAGGTGGAGATGGTAGTTTAATTAATATCAACTTGAGGGGCGCTAGCCTGACAGCAGATGTTAATACACTCTTGTCAGCTAACAATGATTACAGCGTCGATCTCTTTTTCAATGAGCTTGAAAAATCATGCAGAGCAACTCTGATGTGCAGTTTGATGAGAGTTTAAATTTAAGAGTGCCTATAGCAAGAAGTAAATATTCGTCGAAAAATACACGATCTCGCCCATGATCAAGTGATTGGTAAAAACAGACTTAGACTGTTTTCCTCTGTAATGTTTAAGGGCATGAACAGATTTTGTTTTTCAGTCTGCTTAGCGCACTTTCTAAACCCTCTGAAACTGCACACGGAGCTAGAGTCTGTAGCTTCAGCATTGCAGAAGGCTGCTGGATACACGGATCAACATATGATATTGCCCAGTTTGAACACATGTTGAATATTAAAATAGTGGTCTTCTATAGAACAATTACACGGATGTTGGAGAAATATACAAACACAGATGTGCCACATATTAAAACAGTGCTTTTGTACCTCCACGACAATCATTATTTTATGATTAAAAATCTACACGCATTTATTGGCACACCATACGTGTGTGAGTATTGTTATCAAGGCTTTGCCAACCGGAGAGATCACAGATGCCGATACACCTGCAATATTTGTAATGCTTCTGAATGTCATCTATACCCCAAAAAAACAAAACACTGTCTCGACTGTTTGCGGTACTACAGGTCTGACTTTTGTTTTCAGATGCATAAAAAGCCGCCTCCAGGTCAGCAATTTGCACAGTGCGATGTTACCAAATATTGCCGTAAATGTAATAGACGTTACCATGTCAGTGGTACCAACCCCAAACCACATAAATGTCCTGCAGATTGTTGTCCACTGTGGCGAGAGTTTGATTACTGATGGCGTGCATCAATGTTTTATACAGCTGTTTAAGATGGAGGAACCAAACAATCGCTACATCATTTTTGACTTCGAAACTCATGAAAATAATAAACATGTCGCGAATTTTGTATGCGCTATTACATATGATCGTGAAGAATTTGCAATTCTTTTTTGCTTTTACAACAGCCCATGCACGCTTAGAACTCTACAAGCTTATGGATAGGCTGGGAGATAGACTGGTTTATTGTGATATGGACAGTGTTGTCTTTACATCAAAAGAAGATGAATATGAACCACCACTAGACCCATATCTCGGTGATCTTACTGATGAAGTTGGACCCCAAGACCACATTATCCAGTTTGTTTCTTGCGGACCGAAAAGTTATGGCTTTGTAACAGCTAAGGGTAAGGTGTGTGTGAAAGTGAAAGGCATAACGCTTAATGCTTTAAATTATGAAGCCATCACATTAGATTCAATGATTGGGCTTGTAAATCATTATGTGAGGGGGCGGGACGATAGCCGACATATTCTTGCACACAACGACACTATTGTGAGGAATAAAAAGGATTTGACATTACGAAATAAGTCATTTGTAAAGAAATTCAAAGTTGTGTATAATAAGCGCGTATTGCTCCCTGACTTTACCACAATTCCATATGGCTTCTGACAACGTTTTTGGTTGGGGTGTGCGAGACACAGAAGGGTTTGACAATCGATTCCAGTGTCCATTTTCAATGGTTATCGCAGGGCCAAGCAACAGCAGCAAAACGTTTTTTGTAAAAATGCTGTTGCAAAATGCTGGACAGTTGATTTCTAAAACAATTGACAATATTGTTTTAATTTATTCTGTATGGCAACCTTTGTATGATGATTTGTTGAAGATTTATAATAATAATATTAAATTTATTGAAGGAATTCCACAAACTCTGGATGATGATGTTTTGTTCCCTGTCAATAAAACCTCTCGTCGCAATTGATGATTTTATGCTGGAAGCATCCAATAACCAATAGATCGAGAAACTTTTCACAGTCTATGTACATCATAAAAATTTAAATGTTATCTACATTCTACAGAATTTATTTTTTCAAGATAATCCAGCAGAAACAATTAGTTTGAACACAAATGATCTAATCCTCTTCAAGAATTCAAGAGACGCCACCCAGGTCGGTATTTTGGCCAGACAAATGTATCCCAACAATACAAATTTTTTTATGGAGAGTTATGAAGCTGCTACCGGCACCCCTTACGGCTACCTTTTGATTGATTATAAAGGTATTTTGCACAGGAATGATCTGGAACCGCATGAAAAGTCAAAGATGTACACATATGTATTGCAGAGATTTTTAACATTATCTAAGCTAGCAGACAGGGAGACCAACACGTTAACATTATCACTTCCATCATCCGAGCATGCTGATAAAGAAGAACCAACTGTGACTACGGGTGTGCGCGCCCAAGATTTGCGAGCACATCAAGTTTTAGATGATGTTGCAGATGATATTTTGAAGAATGTTCCATAGAGGAATGCAAAATATTTCACTACATTTTGGATAAAATGTCTAAAACCAAAGACGTTGCTTCTTGGACAGAGTTGGGTGAGTTCGTTTTTAAAGGTAGAACCATCACCGGTTCACACATGCTGGATTTAGTTGTGTCATGGCACTGCAAAAGATTCTTGATGAATGGAGACCTGCTGGGTGGAATGAGTTTCTGGAGGCATTTGCCACTTTAAACATGCCGTATTCAATGATCCCAAATCACTATGTTAGACATACGATTAACTCTTTTAAAATCAAATCGACACCCCCAATAACCAAATCTTCTAAAAAAGTAAAAAACAGAGAGTAGACCAAAGTACCCCAACAAGACAATCTAATTATCTAGAAGATAGGATATTCAAATCACCCACTCTTGACCAGAGCAAGTGGTTAAGTTTTTAATCTCTTGAGTTTTTACATTGTGTTCTCATGTTCTCGTTATTTTTATTTTGACCGTATTATTGATCTTGTTATTGATATTGTTGTATGTAATGCTGAATGTAATGTGTATAATAAATAGTTATAAAATGTTTTTTTCTTTAGTTTTTATTGAGAAGTATTAAACAAGACATAAACATTTCACCTGTCTGCACACATTGAACACACATTTTCATTACATTGAGATTGTTTTAGTTTTTTTTACAAAAGCAGACACGTTTGTAATTTTTTAATAAAATCATCACTATATAGCTTCAACACATAATCATAATCACAGCCCCTTGCCATGTGATAGAGAAAGAACACACAATGTTGCCCGCAGGTGTCTGATGAAAAATCCTGGACTTGTATGGTGGAATATTGTACCACTCTAGAATTCAGTTTTAGAAAATCGTTGATTATTGGTGGAAAACGGACGTCGTCATGTTTATTTCCAAAGCTATCGAAGAAATATCCAACGCCTTATGTAGCTGGTAAGCCAGTGTTCACCAGTGAGATTTGCCGCATGCGTGTTAAAAATAACTGATGATGGTAATTTTCTTAAAGGTGTTTGCGGTAAATAGTCGCAAGGGAGCACACCGAGAAAATGGGTGTTGCATGAAATCTTATCCATGGTAGCCGTAATGTGGATCGTGTTCAATATTATTTTATTAATAGTAATCAACCAAGATCTGATGTCGGTTTGACAGTTCAATGACACAGTCAAAATAGAATAGACAATAAGGTTAATTGTGCGGGGTAGAGGCTGTCTGAAGCGCGGTTCAAGTCTAATATTCCCAGATTTGATAAGCGACACGTGTTGTCCACAACCTTCGTCTGGCGTAAGATTGAACGCATAGAGTGTGTAACCATGCAAAAGTCCTCTCTATCAATAGACAGAGCTTGGTTTTTGAGATGTTTTCCAGAAGCCAAAGCTAATTGGTAGAATTCACACACTGCAGAACCGCTCCCATAACCGCTTTGCAGGGAATTGCTGCCCATCCAGATAATTAGATAAAAATTCTAAATCATAATTTTTAAATGCAAAAGGGTTTTTATTATATGACCCTATAAAGGCATCACTATCAACCATAGCCAGAACAATAGATTTTGGTAGAGTTCCTAAGAATAAGTTTTCTTGATTGCAGACTCGTGATCCTGGAGGAATTGAAAAGTTTTTCACACACACATGGTCGATTGGGTACTTAGCGGTGGTTGAGAGTAGTGCTTGTGCAAGCCCCAGTCTCACGGCAGGTGAGACACTCACTTTTTTCACAAATAGTGAGGCTGACAGGATGTTTAGCTTATAGGCAATAGCATCGCTCCTCATCAGACAGAATTCTTCTTAACCCCTTGTCATGCAAATTTTAATGTCAACACCATTAAGCATCAGTTTTTCTTGAAAGAAGATATCACTGTGAATGGGTGCTAGTAGCTCGACAACGCTACTGGCGTCGGTAAAGGCGGCTCTCTCTTTGTCAGACCATGATTTCCTCCAGCGGGGTCCGCCGCATCCATGTGGCCAGCTGTATCTTTATAGAACAATCCAGCAGAGAAAAGTGTTTCCAGTGTATGTTTATCATAATTAAGCAGACACTCAATAAGACAGCGATTAGCATGTGTGTTTGTGCTCTGTGATATCACACCCAACGACACGTCAACTTGTGAAAATATTGTTGCCCCTGCATAGTTGATAAGCCCCACTGGGGCTCCGTGTGCAATATCTGTACCATCAGGATTAGTGATTTTGACCCGCAACAATAATAATGTGTAGTTTAGATCAACGTAATCCTCACCGGTCCCTGCGATAAAAAAACTCCAAAGGTGCTGTGTCTGAAATCGCCAATAATGGTGGCACCTCTATATAGGTATTTTTTTCAATAGCAGTTTGTGTCAGAGGCACTGTGAACAGGTCGAGTTCAGATTTAATACATTCTTCTGACATGTTGTGTAGTAAGGCCATGATCTAGAATATTGTTTTGACAGATTTCTTTGACTTTGCTGTTGTAACACGTTTTGCTGTCTCCTTGCACTTGCGTTTTATGACTGAGGTCTTCTTAGGAGTGCGTTTTCTTTTCTTCTGTGTTTGACCACTCCTCCTGGTTCCCGGAGGCCTAGACATTCTTTTGCGAGACATCACCATTAGTCCGGATCCGCCTTGAGCGTTATTGTTGTTAAAGGAGTGTGTTAGTGTATTGCTAACGACATCACTTAGTATGTTTTTTGCAGCTGATTTAAGATGAGGCCTGGCAATGCTGAATCCACGCTTTAGTAATGGTATGGCCATTCGAAAGAGACCCCTGAATAAACCGCCCAAACCAGCTCCATACATAACACCGCCCCCTGCATAACCAGGGAGGCCATTACCAGCCTGATTTTGGTAATAGGGCACGTATCGCTCAGGATCCATTTTGTAAGTGTTGGAATACGGCATTATTTATTTTTTTAAAAACACCATGTTTCACGGGTCTGAAGTGTAACTTAGCTCTCACTTTCCCGTAAGTAAAACGCGCGTTTTGATTCTGATCGTCTTTTACCTCTATGGTTATATCTGTAATGGTTGTTTTATTGACTGGTATGTAATGTGCCTTATCGTATCTAACACTGACAATCTTATTATTCTCACCATCTATATGTACACATCTCAGTAGTGGAACATACGCATCACCAACTGATTGATATTCAATGAAATCTGTGTATATATACAAACCTCAGTTTATGTCAGCTTGATACGTCACAGCTGTGATTCCACTGCCATAGTCTTCATTAGCTTGATTTGTAGATTCTATACCGACCCCGGGGTTTAACCCTAATATAACAGCTAGCTTCCCCTAAATCGTCAGCGACATCTTCGGAGGGGCCTTTAGAAAGACTCTGTTTTTTACATGATCATATCCAAGGGTCATCCCGGGAAGTAAAGTTGTGTTTATTTCTCTAATTAGAAATAGGACATCCTCGTAATAACCCGTCTTTAGTGTGTTACATAGCTTTGATATGCTTTGACTTCCATTGTTGATGTGAATCTTAATCCCTTCACCAACAGCGTAATGTTCAGACACTTGTTCCTCATCATCTTCCTGTGTGTTTTGACCCCATGTAACAATATATGCACCGTCTTCCTTCGGAAATGTGTACCATGATTTGGGGTATTCAAATTCGATCAAGCCGACCTCCCATTCTCCTTTTAGGTTTATAGTTCTTGCCAGCATGGTTCTATAACTAGAAATAGTATTTTCCGGATAAACGGCTAACAACGCATTGCAGGGGAGCGTCAAGTAAAAACCACCCTCAGACATGATTGTTTTTTAAATGAATGTGTACACACCTATGCATGTTTTCGTTTTATGGCATCTGTACATCTACCACATCTTTCTCATTCACCCATGTATTGAATTTTGAAGGCCATCCTGTCCACTAGACCAGAACCTTTGTTGATCTACCTTCTCGTCTCCTGTCCAAAATTGTTTCTATTTTAAACGTTTTGTTCTTAATCATAGATATTTTTTGCAATTCCTCCTCGTAAAAAACCCCATCGATAACATCTCTGTCATAATCACAGAGTCTATAGACAGGAGGATCTCGTGGAATACATGTTTTTACTGTGAAAACTCTTCTGTGTAGTTTTTCTCATATCCTTTTGCAAACGGACCCCTTACTTTAGAGATTCTTACTGTGTCACCAGTCTTATACTTAAATACATCCTTGATGCTGTGTGAACCCCTAGTCCCATATAGGTTGTGTAGCACCGCAGATACGTTTTCTTTGCAAACATCGATCAGTCTCATCTTGATGCTTCTGTGATAGCTTGCATTGTATCCACCCGTGAGGTCTTGAAGTATGTCGATGTACCGTCTGGAGTTTGTAGCTGTTAAATACCTAAACATTCTAGTTTTGTAGCTTCGGTGAAAGCGCTCAATAATGCTAGCTTTTAACTCTGTGTCTGTTGCAAAATGTAAGATGTTGTACTTTTTTGTTATGTTTTGGAAATGCTTGTTACAAAACTCTTTTCCTTTATCTGTTTGTAGTTTCTGCGGTACTCGACCCGCTTTCAATATGGATTCAAAAGCCTTAGCCACCTCTACCCCACTCTTGTCTTTTAACAGACGTGTCCATGCATATTTACTGAAGAGATCTATGCATGTCAACAGAAAATGGTTGTTGTCATTTTCCTTGGCATATGCTGACATATCACCTGGAACTGCATGTCGATGCCATAGACAAAAACCCTGTTCCTCTTGTTGCGAACACCGGTTTCCTTTTAAACCGCATCTTTTAAACACTTTTTGCCCCCTAAAGATCCGGGGTTAGAAGGGGTATAGTAAATCTTTTTCAGTATCTGTTCGGACATATTGTCACTCCAGAGTCTACAAAAGAATAACACATTGGCTTTAAGTGAATTGGTTTTTATTTATCAAAAGCGTTTCAAGAAGAATCCGACAGTTTTCAAACATCATCAATGTGCTGAAGAAACTTTACACACATTACAATTTTTTTCTAAATCATGTAGTCAACCAGTGTTTCAATAATCTCAGTCTGATCATTTCTTGAAATCAGCACCACACATAGGTCTGTATGCAGACATGAAATGTCAGCAATTCTAATGCTGCTACCACATTCAGTCATTAGGTCTAGTATTTTTCTGATAGTTCCAAAAATCGGTTCACCGGCATTAAAGGGGTCATATGATGTGATTTAAATTTTTCCTTCTCTTTGGAGTGTTACAAGCTCTTGGTGCATAAAGAAGATCTGTAAAGTTGCAAAGACTAAAGTCTCAAATCCAAAGAGATATTCTTTATAAAAGTTCAGAGTCAGCCACACCTACCTAAAACGGCTCTTTCTAACACGCCTCCACATATCTACCTCACTATGTGGGAAGATTTGCATAACGCCGCCCAGATGTTCACGCAAAGAAAGAAGGCATAACTTTTATTCTCACTGTAGTATTGTTGAAGCTGCAGCCATGTTGTGAAGACGCTGTGTGCTTCATTGTGACTTTGTTTGTCTTCCAAAAGAGGACGATATCCAGCCCCAGCCCCAGGTCGTCACATGTGGTTGCCGCTCATTCGTCGGATCCGCCGGGCGCACGCTAAGCCGGGGCTTCCACTCACTCTATCCCGGCCTCAGCGCACGCTAAGCCGGGGCTTCCCCTCACGCTAGGCCGCTGTGTTTTTCGTTGTGAAAGCGAAACTACTTTGTTTGGTCTTCCAAAAGAGGACGATATCCGCTTCGTCATGCCTAGAGCTGATCCGTGCTGGTGGATAGCTGGCCAATCACAGCCCACCTCGCTTTTTCAGACCGATGAACTTTGTAAAAATGTACGCGTTTCAAAAAGGCGGGGCATAGAGGAGAAACAATAATGTACAGTATGTGGAAAATAATGTTTTTTTAACTTTAAACCGCATAAACACATTTCATTACACCAAATACACAAAATAATGTTTTTTTAGCAGCATCATATGACCCCTTTAATACACATACGCATGACATCAGCCCACTCATTTGACATTGCTCTTACAACTGCCATTTGTTTCTTGAGGTTTGTAAAACCTTTGGCATCAACACCACATCCATTTACTGCTAAGGATACATCAGGACTGTCATCAATGATCTTATACAGCAAGTTGGTCATTTCACATCTAATACGTTGTCTAAATATACATTTTGTCAGAACATTAACACACCATCCGTTCCCCATGGCGATGTTATACTTGTCCAGTGTGTGCCTTCCAGCAGTCCACTGTGTCATAGACAATCTGTTCACTGGTGACATCCACAACTTTTTCTCTGATCCCACGAAGCTTCTCCACAATGTAAACCTCGTCACGGAGTTCGCACAAAATAGCATCGACCGAACCCTGGATCCTCTGAGGATTAATCCTTAAACCGAATCGGTTCAGTGCTTGATCTATGATGTGTTTAAGCTCTGACTTTACCAGATTACGTGATAGTTCCTCAAAGTATGCATCAAAGAAATGGGCGCTGGGTTCAAACAAACAGGAGTGTCTAAATTGACTAGGGTGATCCTCTGCACAACCCAGACAGAGTTCCTTAAGCTTTTTGTTGATAAGGTGTTCCAGTATGACCACAATAGTTGCTTTTATGATTTTGAACGCATCAGTGCGGATACAGCCATCTATGTCATCAATGCCAGCACAGGCCACGGCTCCAGCTACCGCACCGGTACTACCGTATGGCGTTGTAAGAAAGGTCAGGTTGTGATACCCCAGCTCCATGCAGAATTTATCCAACCAACCGTTGTCGTAGGTTTGTGGGAGGGTCTCTAGAGGTGTAACGTTGTCATCAGGCATTGCTGGCAGGGTTTCGGGGTTGTTGCTGTAGCAGCAGGCCGACGAGGATTCTTGAGACATGGTGGAAATGAATGTAGCGAGTGTTCCGATCTGCAGACTTTTTTTAATGGCTGTAATATGTGGGTGGAGATAAGAGGCGGCCTGGGGTCTTGGGAACGCCCTGTTCAGGGTGAAACAATTTCACCTTTACAGAGCTGTAACGATCATACATATCACACCATCTGAACATCTTGTCAATAGATGTAAAAACATTGTCAATTATATGAACATCTTTCCACTGAAACAAAAACTTCATGTCATAGTGTATGTAGTGTTCAGCTTCAGGAATAGGCCACACACGCTCACGGATCTTTGTCTTGTCGTTGCAGCAGAAAATGTAAACACAGTCATCTGGTAACTTTTTACTGTGATCAAACCACACGAAATCAAACCACAAGAAATCTTGCTTCAGGAACTATACCATCCCACTCTGCAATGTACAAAGGGTAGTCACCACAGTCATTCAAATCTCTCCAGAAGTAGTCGTAGAATAACCACCAGTCTTTGGCAGGGAAAACCAGACAGGGTTCCTGCGTTGTAAAATTGTCTTCAATATCCTTAGCATAGATCTTCACAGTCCGCATCACTTTGTCAAACACATATCTCCCGACACGATCACCAGACATTGAGAAATCACGAGTCATCATATTCATCTCTTCATGAAGAAACTTTGTCAAACTAACTCCTTGTTTTTTCCTTGGTGCAAAAGTCAGTTCCTTTCTCATTTCAACAGGTCCTCTTGTTGGTGAAATACACATCACTCTTCTAGCGATTTTAGGAGTTTTTGGAGCAGCGGCAGCTATTGTAACAGGAGAGTTCAGATTATCTTATGTTTAAATTACTATATTCCAACCCTTATTTAAAACATAATTTCAGGATGTAGGTAGGGTCTTTAGGTGTGAAAACCGGTCAGGAAGGAACAACGCCATAAAACCCCCGATGGCACAGGTAAGAGATAAAACATCATAAATCCAGTCATAAATACATCAAAAGTCAATCTAACATCTGTTTGATATTTTGATTTACACACCCCACTGTCATGTCAGTCATGGGTGACAAGACCCTGGTGACATGGCAGTCAGGGTGACAGAGGGGTCATATAGCCATAAATCAGGTCATAAATCTGATCATGTACACATTTGACATATGATAACTTGTCAATCAACGCTGACAGGGGTCATAAATCAGGTAATAAATCACTAATCTGACACATGGTGTTGGATATAACTACTGATGATGACCCAAAACATACAGCAAAAGCAGCCAGACTTAAGGCAGTCATTGCCTGCAAAGGATTCTCAAAATATTAAAAATGAAAATGTTATTTATGATTATTATTATAATTTATTTGTCCAATTACATTTAAGCCCCTGAAAATGGGGGGACTGTGTATATAAATGGTTGCAATTGCTAAGCATTTTATGTTATATTTTTGTTCAACCCCTTGAATTAAAGCTTAAAGTCTACACTTCAATTTCATCTTGATTGTTTTATTTTTAATTCTGTTCTGGTGGCATACAGAGCTGAAATTATACAAATTGTGTCAGTGTACAAATATATGGACCTAAATGTAAAATAAATAGTGGTCAAATATAGAAGCTCTCTAATCTCAAGGTCAAATCAGAATATTGACTGTAAAAATGTTTCTGTAACAGCTGCCAAAAATAATCTATGTAGCTCCACTGTGATTTGTGATATATGTTCAAGAAAAAAAAAATCAAAACATCCTCCCTCTGGTTTGTTCAAAAACTCACACCCTGCTATAAATAACACAATTTGAGAATAAATCAGAGGTCCGTTCAGAATGAAAGGTTTATCAAACCGAGAAAGCAGTCAAGCCATTTCTGAAAAAAGGTAACTTATACTCAGGATCAGTTACCATGGTAACTTACTCTTCTGTGACCCTAACCTGAGGTGTGTTTCCCAAAAACATGGTAAAAACTATGGTAGCAAGTTCAGTTTTTACCAATAGAGTTCAATGGAACTAGCAACCATAGTTAGCGCACAATGCTTTTGGGAAATGAACCCCTGGTCGGAAGTAGGTTTTCTGCACTTAACCCAAGTTTTTTTTTTTTTGCCATATGCATATGCAATATTTATTTGAGCATATATCCTCACTTTTTCGCACCTCAAATGATCATGCCTGGTGTGAATAGCCCCATAGAGATCTATTGTTTAGATTTTAAAAGTGTCATCGCGCCGCATTTAGGCCGTCCAGCAGTGTGACTGAATTCAGTCCGGTCGGAAGGGGTTGGGGACTCGTAGGGGGTGGAAGGTGTAAATCGCTACTCTGTTTACTCGTTTGGTTTGGTTTTTGCAGTTGGCATGCAATGGCATGCATTATACTAGCATTATATGTAGTATAATATGCAGTGTTGCTTCGTTTTGTTTTGTTTTATGAGAGACACGGCGCGTCCGTGAGACAGACAAAGAAACTGACCTAAAAAGACGCGTCTGCAAGAGAGACAGAAACTTTTGAATAGCTACTTAATTTATGTGATGCTTCTTGTACTATTTTCATTTTGCACTCTTTTAATTTTGCACTGTTTTAGCTAATTGTATGCGGCAACGCTGCAATTCTTTTGGCAACATAAATGTAAAAATATATCACGGTAATAAGAATGTTTTTCTAGTTTAATGCGTAACAAACATGTGTGACCATAGCAACCTGTGATTACAAGAAAGTGATGCATTAATATTTTATTTTGAATTAAGAATGCTAAAAGTGTGTAATTTAGAAATTATTATATTAACCATAGGTAGCTATAGGCCACAGACTGTGCGTGCAATGTTGCCTAGACAGCATTCGAATGAAGTTTATCATGACTAAATGTTTAAAGTATGTAGTCCTAAAAACATAAACTAAAACTGGCCTTTACAAGAAAACGCTTTTATCCATCCCACAGTCCTGTAAAGCCATTAACTGATTGTCTTTTTTCCATAATATTTGATTATCATCATCATCATCATTATTATTATTGGTTATATTTTTATATTCGTACTCCTCCTGACTTCTATTGAGAGAAGCTCACTCTTTAAGAGCTCTTGGTGTTGGCGGTTCGGTGCTTCAGGTGGTTTCCCGTGTCGAGTGGGTTGCACACATCAGGCTGCTCTACCCCATGTTTGTGTTGCAGGTGGCCATCTCACCTGTGTGCTTCAGTGCACTAAAAGAGCTTTTTCCCTAAAAGAGCATTCATGGGTGCGTCTTTGTAAAGATGACATTGCGTCTTGCTACAGAGAACATATCACCCATGCATTTCTGGATGCAGTCGTTACCTGGCGTCGGGTGATAGTCACGATCACTACCTTATGTGGCTGGGCATTAAATACACTGAGGTGGCATTCGTGGATGAGTCATGGTCTCATTGTTACCTCAAAAGGGGTGGAGCTCCATTGCCTCTGCCTCGATCTAGTTCTCATCATGGTGGCAGTCAGACGGGGGCTACTTCAGGCAGTAGCACGGGCGGTCTGAGGGTAACAGTGATGGCAAACCCTCCAGGGAACCAACCCTTGGGGGACCATCGCTTCTCTTGCACTCTGCAACCAGTTGAGCTGCCAAAGGAACGTGTTGGACAAGGAGCGTACCAACAGTATCCTTCGGCGCTCCTCCTGACGATCGGATGTCGATTGCTCCATCGAAGGGTGAGCTGGAGCTTTCTGGAGAGGAAGATTTGGCAGCACTGCTACCCTCGGGGACTGTAGCAAAGCCTGAATCGGATCCGGAAATGATGACTATGCTTTCCCGGGCCGCCGTAAGGGTAGGGCTCAAGTGGAGACCCTCAAGGTTGGATGATTGGTTCTTCAGGGTGGCCTGTGCTAGTTCTCAGCACCCCGCCCCAGTGCCATTCTTCCCGGAGGTGCATGAGGGCTTTACCAGGTCGTGGATGGCAACATTTTCTGCTGGAAACGGACCTGCTAACTTTCAACGGGGGTATATGGGGGTCCTCCCGGTGGAGCGGTCGGTTGCGATGCAGTTGCGTCTTAATAACGCTTCCACCCGGCAGGGCAAACCGTGCCTCACCTCCCGGGTATGTAGGTACTTGTCTGGTCTGTCCAGCGATGCTTATGCGGCCTGTGGAGAAGCTGCCTCCACCTTACACACTATGACGTTACTGCAGGATCTTCAGTCTAAAGCACTGAGGGACTTGCACGAGGGTGATCACGATCCGGAAGTTTTGAAAGAGCTCCGAACTGCTCCGAACGACGAAGGTGACTGCAAGTTCTCTGGGTCGTGAATGTCCACACTTGTGGTCCAGGAGTGTCAGCTCTGGCTGTGTCTGGTAGACATGAGGGACGCCGACAAGTTCGGTTCCTCAAGGTCCCTGTGTCCCAGACCGGCCTCTTCGGCGACGCAGTTGAGAACATGGCCCAGCAGTTCTCGGCTGCACAGGAGCAGACTGAGGCGATCCGACACATCCTGCCCCACTGGCAGCTGCTGGCTCCACCTGTCCGCCAGCCACAGCACCCCAGCCTGCTTGTCGCCGAGGGCGGCCCCCTGCATCCACCCCCGCTCCCCCGCCGTATCCACAGCTGCCTCGAGCAAGCAGCGCCGTGGAGCTGGGCGTAGGCAGGCCACCCCCGCCCGGCCAGGCCCCCGTCAAACAGCACCCCAGCCTGCTTGTCGCCGAGGGCGGCCCCCTGCATCCACCCCCGCTCCCCCGCCGTATCCACAGCTGCCTCGAGCAAGCAGCGCCGTGGAGCTGGCCACCCCCGCCTGTCCAGGCCCCCGTCAAACATGGCAGTGAGCGGAAGAGCAAGAGGCCCCAGAACGGGCGACCCAGAAAGAGGGGGAACTGCTCTTCGGGGGATGGTGAATGCACCTCTCCCTCCCCCGGAGGAGGGCCGGGTGGAGAATCTTGTTTCCAAAAATCTCAACAAAAGAGCAATTTTCTCTGTCTCTGGGTCCCATGAGGGCATGGAGAGTCGCAAACGGACAAACACCGGACAACACACATCCTCCTCTCTCACCAGCAGGCACCAGCGGGTGGTTCAAGAGTGTCATCAAAGGCCCTACTCATGCACCCTCTGCCAAACCGTGGAACCAGGTAAGACACTGTTGCACCGCACACTCAGACCTCTCTTCGGTTCGCTCACGGACCGGCTCCCTGTGTTCCACCTCGCTGCCCCATTGCGGGTACGTCGGTGGTCCCGCTGGTCCAGCTTGTACGGTGTCTGGGTGCCTGGCTACCCAACCCGTCTTGCTGGCTCCTGCGGACCATCAGACTCAGCTATGCGAATCAGTTTGCCCGGCGTCCCCCCAAGTTCAGCGGCATCCGCTTTACATCAGTGTGGAGATCGCAGTCCTACTGGCGAAGGATGCGATAGATCTGGTCCCTCCAGCCGATATGAAGATGGGGTTTTACAGCCCCTACTTCATTGTACCCAAGAAAGGCGGTGGGTTACGACCGATCTTGGACCTGCGTGTCTTGAAGCGCGCCCTTCACCGATTGCCGTTCAAGATGTTGACGCAGAAACACATCGTCGGGTGCATCCGTCCCCGAGATTAGTTTGCAGCGATCGACCTGAAGGACGCGTACTTCATGTGTCAATCCTTCCACACCACAGACCATTGCAGCAGTTCACGTTCAAAAGGACAGGCATATCAGTACAAGGTCCTGCCTTTTTGGACTGTCACTGTCATCCCATGTCTTCACGAAAGCTGCGGAGGCAGCCCTTGTTCCCCTGAGAGAGCAGGGCGTACGCATTCTCAACTACCTTGATGACTGGCTCATACTAGCTCAGTCTCAGGATCAGTTGTGCGAACACAGGGATTTGGAAGAGCAGGATGGCGGTCCCACTGAAACCATTTCAGAGGCTCCTGGGGCATATGGCAGCTGCAGCAGCAGTCACGCTGCTGGGGCTGTTTCCTATGAGACCGTTTCAACACTGGCTCCACGGCCAAGTCCCAAGGTGGGCGTGGCAATACGGCACTCACCGGGTATAAGTCACACCAGCCTGCCACCAAACCTTCACCCCGTGGCATACCTTGCATTTCTCCGGGCAGGAGTGCCCCTGGAACAGGTCTCCAGACATGCTGTGGTTTACACGGATGCCTCTACCACTGACTGGGGGGCCACGTACGATGGGCATGCAGTGTCGGGGGTTTGGACGGGCCCCCAACTGCACTGGCACATCAACTGTCTAGAGTTGTTAGCAGTACGCCTTGCCTTGAACAGTCTCAGAGGGCGCTTATGAGGCAAGCAAGTGCTGGTCCGCACGGACAACACTGCAACCGTTGCGTACATCAACCGACAAGGTGGTCTACACTCCCGTCACATGTCACAACTCGCTCTGCCACCTCCTCCTCTGGAGTCAGAAGCATCTGAGGTCGAGTCGTGGAGTTCATATTCCGGGTCTGCACAACCGTACGGCCGACGAGCTGTCACGAGCAGTCACCTTTATTTATATAGCGCTTTTAACAATACAGATTGTGTCAAAGCAACTGTACAGCATTAATTAGGAAAATAGTGTTTCAATAATGCAAAGTGACAATAGTAAACACTATGTCCCCAACTAAGCAAACCAGAGGCGACAGCGGCAAGGAACTAAAACTCTATCGGTGACAGAATGGAGAAAAATCCTTGGGAGAAACCAGGCTCAGTCGGGGGGGGGGGGGGGGGGTGGCTTGTCTACCGGAC
>NW_015506680.1:177038-185415 GCF_001515645.1 Sinocyclocheilus grahami
CTATATGCAAATAGCGGACTCGGAAGTCAAAAATAGTAGTGCTAACAAAGCGCTCTTTTCTACAATTGTTTTTGTTGTAGAATACGATAGGGGATATATTCACACGTTATAAAACTGAAAAAGGATGGTGTATAAAATTGATTTTAAGATTAAAAAATTAGACGACAAAGAATTAACTTGACGGAGCTCAAACTCAAACCACACGGCAGCAACAAACAGGAAGTGACGAATCAGTTTTAGAGTGTAATAGATAGACAAGGTCTTTACTGGGGATCTGTATCTGGGGCTCTTTCTGTTGTCCAGTTGTCCTGGTCTCTGCTGACTTTCAGGGCTGTAGAGGTCCTCCCTAGGTGCTGATCCACCATCTGATCTGGATACAGACTGGATCTGGTGGCTACGGTGACCTCGGAATATGAGAGAAATAGACTAATATTAGCGTAGATGCCATTAGCGTAGATGCCGAGTACATCGGGTGTTATGGAAAGTGTTCCCGGTTCCGGTTGACCTAATTAATGCAGCCTAAAAATCCTTTAACGGATTTAATCTGTGCAAGATCAGGGAGGACAAGGAGTAGGTTCTGCTTGTGGCGCCTTACTGGCCCACTCGGACCTGGTTCCCGGAAATAATGCTCCTCGTGATAGCCCCTCCCTGGCAGATTCCTCTGAGGAAGGATCTACTGACTCAGAAACGGGGCACCCCGGGGCACCCGTCCAGACTTCTGGAAACTTCATGTCTGGTCTCTGGATGGGACATGGACACCATTACTTCGGTGAGATCACCGTCTACAAGACACGCTTACGCCTTGAAGTGGAACCTGTTCATCGAGTGGTGCTCTTCTCAACGAGAAAACCCCCAAAGATGCCCGATCAGAATTGAAAAGTCTATGTTGCTGCGATTGCTCCTAACCACGAAATCTTCCCCGTCCCCCCTCTATAACCTTTTGGGACCTGTCTCTAGTGCTCAAAGCACTGCAGCAGGGCCCATTTGAGCCTTTGCAGTCAGTTGGACTGAAGTTTCTATCAATGAAAACTCTACTCCTGCTTGCACTGGCCTCCATCAAGAGGGTAGAGGACCTGCACGCATGTTCGGTTGACGAATCGTGCCTAGAGTTTGGGCCAGCTGACTCCAAGGTTATCCTGAGGCCCCGGCTATGTGCCCAAGGTTCCCACTACTTCCTTCAGGGATCAGGTGGTGAGACTGCAAGCGCTGCCCCCGGAGGAGGCAGACCCAGCCCTAGCTTTTCTTTGTCACGTCCGAGCCTTAAGATGGTACATAGACGGTGTCCCACAATGCTTCAGGGCCTCAGATCAGCTCTTTGTCTGTTATGGAGGCCGGCAGACTGGGAAGGCCGTCTCCAAGCAGAGGATGGCCCACTGGATAGTGGATGTCATCATCCTGGCTTATCAGACACAGGGTGTGCCCTGCCCATTCAGGTTGCGAGCGCAGTCTACTAGAAGTGTTGCATCCTCCTGGGTGCTGGCTCATGGCACCTCACTGACAGATTTTTGTAGAGCTTGTGGGCTGGGCGACCCCCAACACGTTCGCTAGATTCTATAACCTTCGTGTGGAGCTAGTATCCTCCTGTGTTTTCACCTCAAATGGGTATAAGCTCTGAGAGGCCCCAGTTTAATGTCGGCTTGCTAAAACCGCTCCAGAGAGTCCGTACTGTAGACCCTGTTGAGCTCCTCCATCCCCTCGGCAGCCAGAGTTCCAAGTGGAACAGGTACATTTTCCCAGTGTTATCCATTCTCACTGAGTGGGTAGTGCTACAACAACAGTGACTGGCCTTCTTGTTGCAAGCCCCGGCCTACGAAAAGGGGGCGCAGGAGGCTTGTACAGGATGGTGACCATGATTTCACCAAGTACAACATGTTCCTGGATCAACATCATTGTTGATCCTGGAACAGCATTCCAATTAACCAATCAGAATTGAGGGATAACTTTTCAGGAAATGTCTGTTTTAGGCTTAAAATCAGGGTTAGGTGCTTCTACACCCTTGTTAATCAGCTATCATTTCACACTGATTTTAGGAATAAATTATGGGTAGGGTTAGGTTTAGGGGTAGGGATTGGGTTTAGTCTATATTTTTGGACAGTAATGTTGATCCAGGAACATGTCTTACTTGGCAAAATCACGGCGACCCACAGGACATGGGAAGGGGCAGCATCCATGGCATTTTTGTAGGGATCCCAATTCATTGGTCATTACTGTCGCCACAGCTGCTGTACCACTGCTGAGCGGCAGGGTCACCGATTCAGCTCCTCAGTGAAAACCTGAGTATGCTTTGCACCTGCTGCCTAGTTATACTCGTGCTGCGATCAGCGGCAGCTGGATGCAATCATCGCATGCCAATGTGTATTGGCTCATTTAGTGTACACTCGAAGTAGATTGGTCTCTCTAAGCGAGATCCCAATTCATCGATTATTATCGACATGACGTCTCCGTTCCCTCCTTCAGGGAACGAGGGTTACATACGTAACCGGGACGATCTCTTTGCTTAATGTTCCATATATTACTTAATGTTTTGTAAATACAGTACAGTAAACTGCCCAACATGCCAGTAAAGCTTTGAATAGGCTCTATTTCTGGTGCACTTTCGGGAATTGTACTGGAAGTTGACTTTAAAGGGATTTTAACATATTATGTTATTATATGTATTATTAGCGATAGATGCTATTTACACTAAGTGCAAATAGCAATTAGATGCTATTTACACGGTCAACATATTTTATTTTCTCAGCGATGGATGCTATTTACACTAAGTGAAAATAGCAGTATTTTTAGTGATATGCCATTTACACTAAGTGCAAATAGCTATAGATTCTACCTATATGATGTTTTATTGTCAAGGTTCGGGAGGAGCACGATCAGATAATCAACCAATTTAGCACAGATGGAGCTCATCTAGTTGATCAACTTAAAGGGATAGTTCACCCATAAATCAAAATTCTGTCATTAATTACTCACCCTCATGTCGTTCTAAATCCGTAAGACCTCCGTTCATCTTCAGAACACAAATTAAGATATTTTGATGCATTCTGAGAGCTTTCTGACCCTCCCATAGACAGCAATGTAAAAAACAATCAACGTCTAGAAACTTAGCAAGGAGATCGGTACAACAATCCATGTGTTATCAGGGGTTCAACCATAATTTTACGCAATTACGCAAAGAATTTCTACACACTTTTTATTTTTCTACACAAAGAAAAAGAAAAGAACGGTTTTCTACCGTTCCAATCAAAACATTAAACAGGTTCTCCCCACTCAGTGATGCACCCACTGAGAAACCTGATCAAAGTGCTCTAGTTATTGACAATTCTATTGTACAGAACGTGAAAATAGAGACACCAGCCACCATAGTCCAATGTTTACCGGGAGCCAGAGCGCCTGACATCTTGGCAAATTTAAAAGTGCTAGCTAATGCTAAATTGTAAAGATTGTTATTCACGCTGGCACTAATGATGTTCGACTTCGCCAGTCGGAGATCACTAAAAATAACATTAAAGAGGTGTGTGAACTTGCAAGCACGATGTCAGACACTGTAATATGCTCTGGTTCCCTCCCTGCTTACCGTGGTGACGAGATACATAGCAGACTGTTGTCACTCAATGTCTGGATGTCTAAGTGGTGCCCGCAGAATAACATAGGTTTCATAGACGATTGGACGAGTTTTTGGGGCAGACCTGACCTGTTGAAAAGAGATGGTCTTCATCCCTCCTGGGGTGGTGCCGCTCTTCTGTCTAGAAATATGGCACATAGTCTTAGAGTTTGTACTTGACTAACTGGGGCCCAGGTCAGGAAGCAGACAGACTGGCTAAACCGACCATCTGCTAGCCACTTCATGTCACAGAAATCAGTTAATTCTCAGCACATAGAAACTCTTTCACCTAAAGCACTTTTTTAAAATGATATGAGCACTGATCATAACCTAGATGTGCTCTGTTTGACAGAAACCTGGCTAAAACCTGATGATCTACCCCCCAAGATTACTGTTATAAACATGAGCCACGTCCAAAAGGTAAAGGGGGAGGTGTTGCTTCAATTTATAACAATGTTTTCAGTATTTCTCAGAGGGCGGGCTTCAAGTATAACTCTGTGCTGATTTTATATCCGAGTTAGTGCTGGCTGCAGATAAAGTTTTAATTGTTGATTATTTTAATATCCATGATGGTAATGAAAAAGATGCATTGGGATCAGCATTCATAGACATTCTGAACTCTATTGGGGTTAGACAACACATCTCAGGACCTACTCATTGTCAAAATCATACTCTAGATTTAATAATGTCACATGGAATTGATGTTGATGGTGTTGAAATTATGCAGCCAAGCGATGATATCTCAGATCATTATTTAGTCTTGTGCAAACGTCATATAGCTAAAACTGTCAATTCTACTCCTTGTTACAAGTATGATAGAACCATCACTTCTACCACAAAAGGCTGCTTTGTAAGTAATCTTCCTGATTTATCCCAATTCCTTAGCATATCCAAAACCTCAGAACAACTTGATGATGTAACAGAAACTATGGACTCTCTCTCTTCTAGCATTTTAGATACAGTTGCTCCTTTAGGCTTAAGGAAGATTAAGGAAAACAGTCTGACACCATGGTATAATGAGCACACTCGCACCCTAAAGAGAGCAACCCCGAAAATGGAGCGCAGCTGGAGGAAAACAAAACTAGAGGTATTTCGTATTGCTTGGCAGGAAAGTAACCTATCCTACAGAAAAGCATTAAAAACTGCTAGATCTGATTACTTTTAGTCTCTTTTAGAAGAAAATAAACATAACCCCAAATATTTATTCAATACAGTGGCTAAATTAATGAAAAATAAAGCATCAACAGGTGTTGACATTTCCCAACAGCACAGCAAGTAATGACTTTATGAACTACTTTACTTCCAAGATCGATAATATTAGAGATAAAACTGTAACCATGCAGCCGTCAGCTACAGTATCGCATCAGATAGTGTGCTATAGATCACCCGAGAAACAATTCCACTCATTCTCTACTATAGGAGAGGAATATTTGTATAAATTTGTTAAATCATCTAAACCAACAATATGTATGTTAGACCCTATTCCATCTAAGCTCCTAAAATGGGAGATATCATCAGGAAACACGGTGTTAGCTTTCACTGTTATGCTGATGATACTCAGCTCTACTCAGAAAAAACAGGCTTCACGGCCCGGCGAAACATACCAATTTGAAAAACTAGCATAGTCGATATTAAAAACTGGATGACAAGTAATTTCTTACTGCTAAATACTGAAAAAACAGGTGTTAATTATAGGACCTAAAAACTCTGCATGTAATAACCTAGAACACTGTCTAAGACTTGATGGCTGCTGTGTCAATTCCTCATCATCAGTTAGGAACCTAGGTGTGCTATATGATTGCAATCTTTCCTTAGAAAGCCACGTTTCTAGCATTTGTAAAAAAAAGCATTTTTCCCATCTCAAAAATATATCTAAATTATGACCTATGCTCTCAATGTCAAATGCAGAAATGTTAATCCATGCGTTTATGACCTCAAGGTTAGATTATTGTAATGCTTTATTGGGTGGTTGTTCTGCACGCTTAATAAACAAACTCAAGCTGGTGTGCGTGTGTGTGCGTGCTCCGTCTACTTACCTGCATCCAGCTCTGTTACACCGGCTCCTGGAAACACCACGATCCTCTCCGTCTCCCTCCGACCTGGTAATCAAGAATATAACTGTCAGTATCCTCTTCAAGTCCGTTCAAGACTCTAAGTCTGCAATACTCACGAAGTCTTTGATCATCTCCATCATGAACAATAAACCTGTCTGTTTGATTCTAACTCACCTGTGTATCGAGTCTGACTTCCCGTTACATACAGATCCCCAGTAAAGACCTTGTCTCAGACCACAGGATCCAGTTGAGTCCTCTGCACAATGTGACTTTGCTGCAGCCTGGAATTGAACTGCTGGTTTCGTCTGGCCAGAGAAGAACTGGCCCACCGACTGAGCCTGGTTTCTCGCAAGGTTTTTTCTCCATTCTGTCACCGATTAAGTTTTGGTTCCTTGCCGCTGTCAACTCTGGCTTGCTTAGTTGGGGACACTTCATTTCCAGTGATATCATTGACTTGATTGCACAGATACTATTTAAACTGAACTGAGCTGGATGATGACATCACTGAATTCAATGATGAACTGCCTTTAACTGAAAAATTAGTGTTTACCATTGTCACTTTGCATTATTGATGCACTATTTTCCTAATTAATGCTGTACAGTTGCTTTGACAATCTGTATTGGTAAAAGTGATATATAAATAATGGTGACTTGACATTAATTAGGAAAATAGTGTGTCAATAATGCAAAATGATAATAGTAAACACTCAATTTTCAGTTAAAGGCAGTTCATCATTGAATTCAGTGATGTCATCATCCAGTTCAGTTTAAATGGTATCTGTGCAATCAAGTCGACGATATCGCTGGAAATGAAGTGTCCCCAACTAAGCAAGCCAGAGGCGACAGCGGCAAAGAACCAAAACTCCATCGGGGACAGAATGGAGAAGAAACCTTGGGAGAAACCAGGCTCAGTCAGGGGGCCAGTTCTCCTCTGGCCAGACGAAATCAGCAGTTCAATTCCAGGCTGCAGCAAAGTCAGATTGTGCAGAGGATTCATCTGTTTCCGTGGTCTTGTCCCGGTGGCCATCTAGTAGACAAGGTTCACTGGGGATCTGTCTCTGGAGCTCATCTAGTTGTCCTGATCTCCGTTGACATTTAGGGCTGTAGAGGTCCTCTCTTGGTGCTGATCCACCATCTGGTCTGGATACGTACTGCTGCTTCATCTGTTTCCGTGGTCTTGTCCCGGTGGCCATCTAGTAGACAAGGTTCACTGGGGATCTGTCTCTGGAGCTCATCTAGTTGTCCTGATCTCTATTCTGATCTATTCTAGGTATTTTCAAATGGCCAAAGTTTTGAGATCGTAGTGGACGTGAAAGACTATAATGCAATAAGAGCTTATTCAAATACTGACGTGCTAAACCATCTGGGTTTTATAGGTAATTAGCAAGACTTTAAAATGTATACAATGTTTAATAGGGAGCCAGTGCAGTGTTGACCGAACCGGGCTAATATGGTCATACTTCTTGGTTCTAGTAAGAACTTTAGCTGCTATATTTTGAACCAGCTGTAGTTTGTTTATTAATGCACAAAGCAACCACCCAAAAAAAGCATTACAATAATCTAACCTTGAGGTCATAAACGCATAAATTAACGTTTCTGCATTTTCCATTGAGAGCAAAGGTCGTAATGTAGATATATTTTTCAGATGGAAAAATGCGCTTTTACTAGTGCTGGGCAACGATGACATTTTTTTAATCTCAATTAATCGCATTGTTATGCACAAAATTCAATAATGAATTCAAAAGTAGTGCATTATGCACTTTTGTCATTTAAAAGTACTGCTATATGAACAAAAGTGCAATAACATTGGGTTTGCAAACACTTTAAACAAATAAGGTGCTTTTTTTACAGAAGTATTCCTTTAACATAGTAGCAGTTAAAATAATTCTTGTAAATCTCAATTTATAACATTAATGTAATCAAATTAAATATAAAACCAAAGCTATTTGCCAGTGCCAGGGAATTATATAGTTTTTATAGAAAATATTTTATAGTTTGTTATAGAAAAACAAGTTATGCTCAGAGTCCAGAGCCTCGATCATAACATAACAGGCACCTTCCGAGTAGAGACCTGCATGATCGCGGGACCCGCAGGACCCAACGTAACAGAGTGTGGCACGGGACAGCACTTGATGGGCGAGTGCAGGTGCGGGCAGGTAGAGACTCATGTGTGCGGGATGCGGGAGAATAAGGGTGTACTCACACCAGGCAATCTTATCCGTGCCCAGTTCGTTTAGCTGTCCCTGGCTCGGTTGGAAGAGGTGGGCCAGAGCACGGTTCAGTTGGGCTCAGGCGCGGTATGCATGTAGTGTGAGTATGCATGCAGTATGAAACCAACGCGATGTCCAATTTTCCCATCTCAACTCATCATCTCTAATGCGGTCACGCCCACGAGCCGATCGCAGCTTTTCAGATTCTAAACATCCACGTGAGCCACATCGCCTTCGCGTAAGGCGCCTCCGGACAGTTGTTTACGCCTCCGCGTGAAACAAACACAGTAGTCCGGCTACTTTTTGTTTCTGGAAGAAGACGCGCTGAGAGGAATAACCCAGAATTTACCTCAGAAAAAGAACACAACGTGAGGCGTCGCGCAGCTAGATCCAGTGGAGAATATCATTCTAATGAGTAGCCTAAGATTACTTACATCTGTTGTTATTGTGTTATTGTGACATAACTTGCTCACATTTTACTAGTTAGACTTTTCCCAAATTATAATTCCTGACTA